>NC_090269.1:395195461-395495461 GCF_040414725.1 Anabrus simplex
ATATGTGACATTTTATCTGTCTGTTTTATGAATAAGATATTCAATTTCAAAATGGTGGTGCAATAGGGCAGGGGAAATTTAACCGAAGATTGATACCGGTATGGGTGCGATAATGTGCTGATGCGCCTTAGACTTATATCAATAATTTTTAATTTGATAACTTCAACGATGTTCTGGAAATGTCAATAAAATTCATGAAAAAGTCAAACTACTAAAAAATAGTACATATAACCACTGAACAATGTGAACCGAGAGCATCACTTTATAATTATAACACCAGTCAAGTGATTTCAAAGTTCAAACCGTCAAAGTAAAAACAGGCGTAACCGTGATCAGATGAGTTTTTCCTCCGAGGATGCGGAATACATTGTTGACGAAACGTAAAGGATTAAAATAGTTTACTTTTCTCGTGGGAAAATAACAATATTTCCTCATGTCCGTGAATACGGACAGTGAAAGCACCAAAGAAGGTACCGTATTTTATCACGTATATGACGTAAACTTTTCCAAAATTCTATTTTAAAATGAGGATATAGTTATATGCGAACAATTAGGATATCGAACAGGACTAAAACTAATTTAGCATCATAATTTTATATAGGCAGAATACTTGGTAAAAACTAGTGTAGAGATCTGTGATAATTTGAAATTCTGCACAAAGTGACTAACCGAGGTAACATTCATTATTTTTATTGGTTGTTAATAACAGCTGTGACCTGTCTGATGAGATGACATGTATTTGATATTTTTCTTGTTCGTTATAAGGCTTCAACTCAAAAGACCTGTAGCAGGCCACACAGCATTCTTCTTCTCCTGCTTCTCCTTCCTATTATTATCTGACGTTCCCAGTCTTCCAACGTTGACGATCACCATAGTTTTCTGATCAAAGTTCTGTAAAACAATATAATCTTTAATGTTAATAAGGCAAGATGATTGTCTTCTCCAAATATTTCATACATACGTATATCGTCATCATGATCAGTTATTCATTTCAGTATTCAGTCTGTAGGTCACTGTAAACTAGCTAAACGCCCTCAATATCCGATATTAATTTGTAACTACATCTCTCTTATCCATCTTATCATAAAATCATCAGAATCTGAGTGTAACTATCGTTACTCTCTTATCCAAGAAATTCTCTTACAATAAGTGGATAAATGTATGATGAATGTGTACTGATTCATTCACTGCAAACCCAAGTTCACTGTCCTCAATAACGCCAGACTCACCATCATTTCCTAATACACATCTTCCGTTGTGTTTTTGTCACACCTGTACTCAACCAAGTTGGGACACACACAACAACTTTGGAATCAAAGCACAAGGCACAGATTAATCGTAAAATATTGTACACTTATACATGGAATGGCTATCGTCAATCAATCAATCAATCAATCAATCAATCAATCAATCAATCAATCAATCAATCAATCAATCAATCAATCAATCAATCAATCAATCAATCAATCAATCAATCAATCAATCAATCAATCAATCAATCAATCAATCAATCAATCAATCAATCAATCAATCAATCAATCAATCAATAATGATCTGCATAAAGGGATGTCTCCCACGTGGCCGATTCCCTATCTGCTGTTCACGTAATATTTCCTTTGATTGCAATGATTTTGGAAATTTTTGAACATCACCCCCCTCGGTAAATTATTCCAATATCTGACTTCTCTTCCAATTAACTAATATTTGCCTCAATTTTTCCACTTGAATTCCAACATTTTCTTCATATTATGATATTTCCTACTTATAAAAATACCACTCAAACTTTTTCGTATACTAAAGTCATTCCACGTCATCTCTCCACTGACGGATAATACTTTATGCCACCTGGTGTTGATCAATACAACCACAGCACCAGGCTATACCTGGGAAACACATTCTAAATATGATTCACTCGAGGTAGGGGCAGCCACAGAAGTGTTAAATTCGGTTTTAACTCGGGTGCGGGACTGAATATGTTAAGAATGTGCGTTACCTTGGTAATGAAATGACATCCGTCAGTCTACTTAGCGGAATGGAGAGTGCAGCCCATTCTGTCCTGAGGGTCCAAAGTTCGATTTCCTACAGGGCCGGCGATCTGAACCACGTCTGGTTCATTTGTTTAGCTCAGAGGGTGGGTGTCCGTCTTCCTCTTAATAATCATTTTTATTTGCATACACAACGTCACACTACAAACCTTCTCAGAAACGCCCAATAGCAAATATATATCACTCCACACTGGGTTGGTGTAAGGATATGCATCGGGTCGTAAAGCTGGGTCACATCAATACAAAGAGCCGCTTCCAGTAGTTGAGAAATAGTCGAGAAGATTATAAGGACGAAATAGCCTTCACTTTGACACGAATAAATAATGACATACTTGTTTGTACCTGGTCATAATTGACGATGATAACATTCATAATGAATTACTGAAAATTGCCGACGAATGTTTAGGTCATAACTTTCCGTGTGAAAGGAATGATAAGGAATCTAATGAAAATACTCCTGATGGTGACAGCTTGGTGAAAGTAGATGGAAAATTACTTTTATGGTGCAGAAAACACAAATTTTCCTAACTGCAACTGTTCGAAGTAGAATAAATCAGAGTAATATACAGTAATTGAATCAATAGACTTTCCAGAACTGAGGGACGATGCACATCATCCGACTTAGAAAACATCTAAGTTATATATTGTTTGTTTTGTCCTCTAGTACTTGTTAGGTTGTTTAAATACGGGCCCCGCTGTGTAGAAGTAGTGTGACTGTTGCTTACCCAGAGGTCCCGGGTTCCATTCCCTGATAGGTATGGGATTTTTACCTGAATGTGAGGGCTGATTTGAGGTCTACACTACCTAAAAGATTACAATTGAAGAGCTAGCTGACAGTGAGATAGCGGACCCGGTTCAGAAAGCGAACAGTAACGATCGAGAGGATTCGTCATGCTACCACACGACATCTCGTAATCTGCAGGCCTTCGGGCTGAGCAGCGGTCGCTTGGTAGACCATGGACCTTCTGGGCTGTTGCGCCATAGGGTTTGGTTTAGGTTGTTTAAGTAGGTACTAGAATTTTTAATGAAAGATTGAAAACGTAAGACTGATTTCAAAATTTTATAGTTTTCACTTTATAAAAATAATTTAATTAGGACTCTTGCGTTACTTACTTTACCTGGGAATCCAAATAGTTCATATTTTCTTTTTCACCCTTTACCTGTTTGAATTAAACCTTAATAAAATGTGCTTAACAAAGAAATCAGAAAATATATGTAGTTATAATGTGGTTGGTACCCATTTCCAACACACTTTTATCGAACTAATTCTAATTATGTGCCCCATGGACCTAGGTGACCCATAAACTTTACATGTCTTATGTGATCCCTTTACGGGTTGGCCACCAATAGGAAAGAAGAATGGTAAATGTTAGAAGAATACAAGGTGAATTTTACGTGCTGGTACCAACAGGTTTACGATAGTGTGAATATAAAATAGTCCTGCGGAGACCAATCAATAGCCCTCACGTGCTGGTAGGCACTGCAGAGATGTCATTTGGGTCTCCTTGAAGGGTATTACATTCTTGTTCCTGACAGAAATCTCGTTAATACTTTAAAACACAGGCACTGCAGGCATGGAAATATTTAATGAAGACTAGGGGAGAACCTGGTTTGTTTGAAAGACGTAACTTCCAATGTTGACTGATGTGAGTACATTTAATTAGGAATTTTAATCAATCTGTATTATGATAAACTTTAAGTACGATTCACCAGACAGTTTTAAGGAATGGAAAAGCATACGCTGAGTAGAAGTAATACAGAAACCATCCAGATTAATGGTTGAGAACGTATATACAGTATATTATATCTCATTTTTATATTCTGCGATTTATTATTTTATATTACGTAATATTTAAACTTTATAAGATCACAGTGTGTACTCCTGTCAATGATGGTGGTGAAATATAAATATAAATATAAATATAAATATAAATATAAATATAAATATAAATATAAATATAAATATAAATATAAATTGTAGACGTCCCCGTACGAAGAGTCGTAGGTATATTTAAAAGAATGCGTGCTGAATCTGGCTTCATAGATCCCAGGTTTATTTGAAAATGTTCTGCACGCTTTGACTGGAACACTCTCTCGGTAAAGGAATAGAACTTCCGAGTGTTCTGAGTGTTATTCTCTGTGTTTCGACAAACTGAAAAGCTTAGTAATTGTGCTAAATGCGTTGGCACAGTAAAAATGGCTTTACTATTCTTAATAAAACAGTCGACTTGTACACATTCTCATCTACACGAAAAATCACAGAATCAAGGATATATTTATTTTATTTTATTTTATTTTATTTTATTTTATTTTATTTTATTTTATTTTATTTTATTTATTTCCGAAGAGTCTACACAGAGTTCTCCTACAATTTAGATACAGTGATGTTAGTAATTAACAGCTCAAATCTAATATAAATTTATAAGTACGAATTAAACTGTAATAGGGATCGTGGGCCATCTACGCAGTGATTACTGCGCGGTGGAGCCTGGTGATTACCAGATATTTGGCGATTGACAGGGAATCGCTAGGATACTCACAATAATAATAAAAGATTGGAATAATAGGAATAATAGCTCCCTCCAGTGGTGATAACTGCTGGGTGCAGCCTGGTGATTAACAAAAGAGTAAGAATTGTTACGAATTCGGATTAGGATACGTAACAAGTAGAGGGAAAAAGAAGCAACCTTGTGTTGACCTACTGTACTTCTATACGTTCATATGCCCTCGTCATCTTGTCTGGTAACAGCTTACCACTAATCATGGATATACGTTTGGGCTTAGAAGACGAGAGATCGAGCAAATGTTATTTGGTTGTTCCCGTCTTAGTAGCCTCTTACGATGTGCACGGGGTACAGATAATGCAACCACTTCCCACAGAGCAGATAAAGAGTTTTGATAAATCAAATGAAAACTGAGAGTAAACAGAGTAGGATAGTAAAAATGATACTGTTTTTAAGTCCCACTAACTATCTTTTCAGCATTTTCGGAGACGCAGATGTTCCGTAATTTTGTCTCGCAGGAGTTCCTTTACGTGGCAGTAAATCTACCGACTCAAGACTGACGTATTTGAGCACCTTCAAATACCACCGCACTGAGCCAGGATCGAACCTACCAAGTTGGGAGCAGAAGCTCAGCGCCTTAACCGTCTGGGCCACTCAGCACGACTAAAGAATAGTAAGGCTCATGAACTGTTAGAAAATGAAATACATTTTAGACCTTTTTACACGCAGCACCAGCACACATAGGTCATACGACGACGATGGGAGAGGAAAGGGCTAGGAGTGGGAAGGAAGCGGCCTTGGCTTTAAATGGCCAACTCGCTCGGTAAAAGCCACCTTCAGGGCTGTCGACGGTGGGGTTCGAACCCACAATCCCCAGAATTCAAGCTGACAGCTACGTGACGCAAACCACGCGGCCACTTGCTCGCTTAAAAGTACTAAACTAATTATTTTCCTTCTCCCTTTTATTATTAATATTCCACGCTGTGATATAGGGGTAGCGTGCCTCTCTCTTATTCCAAGGCACTGACTTAGTTTTCCGGCCAGATCAAGGATGCATTCACTTGATATGGGATTTCTCAAGCTCTTAGTCACAGAACCTAGACAAACACCACGGTAACAAAGGTGCCGCTAATTCCAATTAGATCCCCAGCCAACAAACATCCGTATAACCTGAGAGATTTTAGGTATGTTGGGATACTGCGATTGTGTGCTCGCTTTAGAATAAGCTCTCTCGGATGCTGGTCGGTACGTGACACTAGCTGGGAGCTCGGCGAGTGATGACACGGGAGAGTGCAGATAACGCTGACCATCTATCGCTCTTGACCAGCTAGAAACCTTTTTACGTCTAAACTCCACACAATTAACCCTCAAACACACGTACCGGGGTGAAATCCACCCCAGCTGAGTTAGATACTTTGACGCAGTGCGCAATTTGTTTTTCAGCTGTTTCTTCTTTTAGGTACCTTCCTAGCACCTTTCCCAAAAACCGCTCAGCCAAGTGCAGGCAGTTCCTGCGCAGTCGTCAAGAAGGGTACACCTTCAAAGTTGGACTGAGGTGAAATACACCCCGCGCGTGTGCTTGCGTAACAGCTTCTTTGTTTGAGTTTATTGTCGAGATATGTGCCCTTATTGGTTTCAACACAGCTGAGTTAGGCATATTGTATGAGTTGCATTTTCATTTTGCGTTTCTCATAGGGAGAAATTTATCTCACAAGAAAATGGATAATGTCACCTCGGGAGAGGACAGAATAAGACGTTTATTTGATTCCGTTGACAGTGATGAAGGTTCACTCGGCAGTGACTTCAGCGACGGTGAAAATGAGCATGACCATGACTCGGAAACTGAACAGGAGGGTGAAAGTGACAAATTAGGTAATGAAAGTGACGGAGATGAACATTTGCCGTTAGCACACATGTTAGATATTTACAAAGGAAAGGATGGGACAATTTGCAAAATGAATCCTCCGCCAGAAAATCTAAGAACTAGGGCAAGAAACATAGTTTCCATACATCTCCCTACTGTGAAAACTGCAGCTAAAGAGGCGAATACTCAACAAGATGCTTTGCTATGGAACACAGCTTCACTTATTGCGAAGTGTGCGCTCGGGATAAAGGCAAGTGCCCTCTTCCCACTTCCCTCGGAACTTCCTGTGCGTGCTGATTGTTACTGTATATTTTTAGAGTTAACTACGTGTTTCACATAGTTAACTTTATATTATGCATTCCATTCCTTGTACGACTCACTATTTTCTCTGAGTTGAAGGAATTTTACAAGCCACATTTTGTGTTGTTATTTCTACAAATTTTCTCGAATAAGTGGTGTTGAAACTTTTCAGTTTTCATGATTTATTACTCCTTCTGCTTAACATAAACAAAATAGACGATGTTCTAAAAGAATTTAGGAGTTTTTTCTGTAATTAGTGTAAACGTAGGAAAATCAGTCTGGAAAAGTTCGTATATGAAATTATGCTTCGTACTGATGTCCACTGATCAATTGTGTAATAAAGTAGTGATAGAAGATTAGCCAAAGAGTTGTTTTATGTCAATAAATTACAGAAATCCAAATCACTATCATAATTTTCGAAATATGTTATTTTAAATGCTGGTGTGTGTAAGACCTCGCGCATGTGTTTGAGTCCTAAAATTTGGCGCGTGTGCTTAACGGTTAACAATGTAAGGTGATCACTTACTCAGGCCGGTTCCATAGCACACAAGTAAATCCCAGAACAGTCCCAGTCCGTCTAATAACAAAGAAGTAAATCATTAACAGCGGTTTTGCCAAATATGGTTTCTTTAAATTTGATATGTCCTACTAGGAAACACGTTTGAGGGTAGTCCTTCCCTTCATTCATTCTTCCTTCCTTTATTTGTTAACTTATTACATACAGCCTATGTAGGGTCGTTTTATACTAATTATAATAACAGGTTTAAATAATAAAATACTAGCTCATACCCACTGCCTCGCTCGCAAAGATTTCGTAATTTGGTCAAATTAATCGTTCCCCGCTACTAAACTAAGACATTATCTGAAAATCCGTAAAGTATAAAAACTCACTGAGAAATTGCGTGAAATTTGCCACAGAACCTCTTTGCAAACCGCGTTTTTGGTGTTGCCTTTTGGGCTAAGATGACCACATTACTAGCAGAGCTAAATCTGGAACATTCGACATAATGCACATGTGAGAAGCAGTGCTCTTTCAAGCAGAAACCAAACAATATGTTTCTATGTTTTAAAGGACATACCAAATACCTATTTACACGTCTGTAACACGTTCTGTTTTTTTAGATATAAGTATACTGCTAAAAATAATTGAACTCCTTCACTTACTCTCAGCCCCCGTTAACTGGCTTCTCCTAAAATAAACGTATACCTATTCCTTTAATTTATTTTTAAAGGAGTTTCCAAATATCAATATTCACATCTGTAACATCTTCAGCTTTTGAGATATATCCTCATTAAAAGATTTCAACTCCTTCTTCAATCTTTCCGCCCCCCACCCCTCTTATGTGGAGTTTACTAAAATAAAATTCATGTGCTTCTTTATTTCTAAAGGAGATTACAAATAACATTTTCACGTCCGTAAGATTTTAGTTTCCACTCCCAAACTTAAGTCGGTATCCCGAAAACAAAAAATGTTTTCCTTTATTTTTACAGGAGATCCCAAATACCAACTTACACGCCTGTAAAATGTCAATTCTATGAGATATACTGTACATATGCTCATTTTTAAAATTCACAAGTTTTTTAAAATTATTTTCAGCCCTTAAGTGTATTTTCCGAAAGAAAAGAAGTGTGTTCCTTTACTTTTAAAATAGATTCCAAACATCAATTTTCACGACTGTAACATGTTAGGTTTTCTTGCTAGTTGCTTTACGTCGACAGAGCGTTTTTGTAAGGTTAGTCGTGGATGGGACACATGATCAATATGCCGGTTGCGTTTTTCTTGAGTTCCTACTTTCATTCTGAGTATTTTATGTCATTTTCAAGTTTTAAGCAATTCCTTTCATTAGAGTTCTGAATGTTCTGAAATCTTGTATAGCTTCTCCGTTGATTCCAATTTCTTGTACATCTTTGCTCATTTCTACTAGCCACTTTTTGCCTTACAGGGATGATTTGGAATAGTTTTGTTAGCCTATTCTTAACTATACTGCATACGTGACTCTATCTGATTAAATATGAGTTTTTCTGTTATTTGACAGATTTTCCCTGGTTGCTTTCTCATACAATATTCATTTTTATGTTCTCGTCATTACATTTCTCCCTCTTTTTTATGTTTTCTTTATTTGTGATCAGCAGGAATTCATCTGCGTAAAGTTCCCATGGCATAACTACTTTGTCACAGTTTCATAATTGTGTATTTTGTGATTTACAGGCAATTTTGTTCACATTCTTAATATTGATAATTTTGTTTGACCATTTGTCGATTTACCACTTGATTTTATTTACTTAGGAATTTCTTTTTAATTTGACTGTTTAAGCCTGGTTGTTGATGCCTGATTCAGATAATTTCTTATAAAATACTATGAGTTTTCATGTGAAATATGGAGTCCGTGTCTTGCCCGTATTTAATGTGATTTTCTGCAGACTATAATAATCCTTGTCTATTGTATGAAAGGATGTAATATCATCTTCAAAAGTTAGGCAATCAAGAGGAATTTTGTTATTTTGATATGTCTGCCAGTATTTATAACTTAAGTTCTATATTTACACTTGCAAATAACCTTTTCCAGAACTAAAATTGAATGGTAGGTGAATGACCGGTCCTACTGTCTGATTCATCTTTTGATTTCGAAAGTTTGTTATTAGTAGTAGTACTGTATGAGTTAATTTCATAGGATAATAATAATTTTAATTATTTATACTGTTAATATGAGCTTCTTCATGCTATACGGCTCTTATTCGTATTACTCGGACAGGTAGAAATTTAGAAGACGAGGGATTTCTGTTGTTAACTTGCAGTAAAAAAGTCACGACAAACAGAACAGAGGGCTCTACGGGGAGCTGTTAACAGACCGACTTTATAGCCGCGAGAGATCAAGGAATCCCAGCTACAGCAATGCCTGGGAGAACTCCACTCCAGACTATAAAAGACGTCTCAATTCGATTTCATATCCGTGACCTTGTACCAATCTTGTCGGTAGCCTACCTTGTACATTTAGGATATATCTGCACTCAACCTACTGCAAACTTCGGCCTTCAGTACTCAAGAATTAACTGTCAATGAAAATTAAAATACAATAAAACATATTGCATATACTTACAGGTTGAAATCCGAAAATAAGTTACAGCCATTCTTTCTTCCTGAGCGTATTTAGTTCAAAATGGAATTATGTTTAACTCACTTAGACCCTATATTTTGTTAAATATATAAAGTATTTTTTTATCACACGCATCTAAATTAATTATGTAACTATTAAAGTTGAGGACTGGTCGAATGTCAAAGCTGATTTTCTTCCATAATAGCTATAACAAAATTTAAAATATTGGAATTTCGGTTTCTTCACTCTGCAGTCTAAAGTTTTATAGAAGGAAATGGCCACAATCAAGTTTTCTAGGTTAATGAATAAAATTTATATATATACTGCATAAAATATATAATCGATTTTGATGATTTTCTTTGCAGGCATACAAGGTTTAATATTTTTTAAATACACACTATAAGGCTGGAGGATGAATTCTGATAATTTCACAAGACGACACTTGCATTTTATGTACAAAATATTTATATAATTTTTTTCAGTAGTCCATGATTTATTAAAGGAATCGTTTTACGAAGTACAGTTTACGGTAAACAAACTCAGCGTTCTCTTCCAACTGTAACTATAGCAGTGTACAGCGTCTTAGAAATTTAAGAGATGCATGTATCAGAATTATTCTTGCACAGAAAGAACGTAATTAATCACTACATCCAATAAAAGTGTTTTCAGAAACCAGTTTAATACGAGGTTATGCTTTTATACCCTCTTAATGAGAAGTCGCTAGATACACGCTTACTAATTTTGAGTTTGTCCATGTGTTTAATGTTCAATGTCCTACATAACACACATTATTTTTACCGAAAAAACAGTCATTCAGACTTTGGAATGCCAGTAGCTAATGCTCTGTTCCAATCCAACATTTGTTCTAAGTTTAAAAGGAGCTAATTCTTAAACAAGGGAAATTCACGTTATTGACCACTAGAAAGCTTTCAGTGACCTTTACATCTAAAACTGGCCTGACATTCCCTACTGCTGTGAGAATATAATTTTCATATCATTAAGCGGATCAATACCAAACATAAATTATAGAAACAACATGCTATGCTTACTAATGCATACTGATAGAGAGGGCAATTTACAATCTTAATGAGTGAGGATATGCATTATTTACAGTCATATTATTTGAATGGTTGATATCAAACTTCATCTATGGCAATTATATATCGTTGTTACATCTTCGAAAACCACTGTTTGAAATATTTCAACTTAGAATTTAGGCTGGTAAGTTTCTGTCATCTAAGTTCAGCGTTTAGCGAGTTAATAAAAGGACTCGCTCTAGATGGCATGCACTGCGGGGCAGTATTTCAATGACACCATATCCTGTGCTATACATTTCATTTCTGCTTAACTATTATAGCCTTTATCTACTCTATTATGTCTTTCATATTCGTAAATTGGTTTACCCCTACCGTTCGAACCAACTGCACTTCCCTCAAAGACTGACAAAGCTCGGCAGCTGCAGACGCTTAAGTGCGGCCTGTATCCAGTATTCGGGAGATAGTCGTTTCGAACTCCACTCTCCGCAAACCTCAATATGGTTTTCTTTAGTCTCCCATTTTAACACCAGATGAGTGCTGGTGCTGTACGTCAATTACGGCCAAGACTGCTTAATTCCTTCTCGTAGCCCTTTCCTGTCTCATCGCAGCCGTAAGACCTACCTGTTTCGGTGCGACGTCAAAGTAACTGAACAAGAAACAATCAAACTGAACAATTCCTGCGTATCTTATGATATGTCCTGTGATTGTGTCTTTTCTTCCGATAAAACTTAGCCTAATAGTTCTTTCTCCAACTTGATTCGATACCTCTTCATTCGTGATTCGATCTACGCACCTCATCTTCAGCATCCTTATAAGTTCACATTCCAAAACCTTCTATTCTCTTTCTTTCTGAACTTATCATCCATTTTTCAGTTGCATACAATGCCACGCTCCAGACAAAAGTTTTCACATTTGTAGTTCCTGTATCAATTCTCGAATCGAAGAAATTTCTTCTCTCAAGAAAGGTCTTTCTTGCTTGTGCTAGTCTGCATTTTTTTCCTCCTTACTGAAGCCTGGATTCTAATGGCTCATTTGAAGTGTGGATCTACAGAAGTCTACCGTATACTGGGTTGAACATGTGACTAACATAGAAGCATTTTGACGGATCGGCAATAAAAGCGATACTGAACATTGTCAAACAGTGTAAACCGTAATATCCTGGCAACGTCATGCAGAACGGGAAGAGCAAAACCGCGTACTAGAATTCGTGATCCTGGAGAAAATAATATTATGTGAGAGATGTGGCCCAAGATATAGTTATAGTTCATGTAACAGGAATCTATGAAATGGTTCAGACAATCATCCACAGAACTCTTCAGAGGAGATGTTGAGAAGAATTGGATCACAAACTCGCACAAGAATATATAGATGTAGATAATATAGTATATTCGACAGTCAATAAAGTACGATGCCCACATGAATGTGATCTCCAGTAACGCATTTGATGTCTTCTTTATACACTGACTGACAGAGCAAATGCAACACCAAGAAGGAGTGGTCAGAACTTTATGCCAATTGCAGGGTAGACTGACGTCACTGTGGTATGCTCATGATGTGAAATGCGCCGCTGTGCTGCGCACGTAGCAAACGATAAATGGGACACGGCATTGGCGAATGGCCCACTTCGTACCGTGATTTATCAGCCGACAGTCATTGTAGAACGTGTTGCCGTGTGCCACAGGACACGTGTATAGCTAAGAATGCCAGGCCGCCGTCAACGGAGGCATTTCCAGCAGACAGACGACTTCACGAGGGGTATGGTGATCGGGCTGAGAAGGGCAGGTTGGTCGCTTCGTCAAATCGCAGCCGATACCCATAGGGATGTGTCCACGGTGCAGCGCCTGTGGCGAAGATGGTTGGCGCAGGGACATGTGGCACGTGCGAGGGGTCCAGGCGCAGCCCGAGTGACGTCAGCACGCGAAGATCGGCGCATCAGCCGCCAAGCGGTAGCAGCCCCGCACGCCACGTCAACAGCCATTCTTCAGCATGTGCAAGACACCCTGGCTGTTCCAATATCGACCAGAACAATTTCCCGTCGATTGGTTGAAGGAGGCCTGCACTCCCGGCGTCCGCTCAGAAGACTACCATTGCCTCCACAGCATAGACGTGCACGCCTGGCATGGTGCCGGGCTAGAGCGACTTGCATGAGGGAATGGCGGAACGTCGTGTTCTCCGATGAGTCACGCTTCTGTTCTGTCAGTGATAGTCACCGCAGACGAGTGTGGCGTCGGCGTGGAGAAAGGTCAAATCCGGCAGTAACTGTGGAGCGCCCTACCGCTAGACAACGCGGCATCATGGTTTGGGGTGCTATTGCGTATGATTCCACGTCACCTCTAGTGCGTATTCAAGGCACGTTAAATGCCCACCGCTACGTGCAGCATGTCCTGCGGCCGGTGGCACTCCCGTACCTTCAGGGGCTGCCCAATGCTCTGTTTCTGCAGGATAATGCCCGCCCACACACTGCTCGCATCTCCCAACAGGCTCTACGAGGTGTACAGATGCTTCCGTGGCCAGCGTACTCTCCGGATCTCTCACCAATCGAACACGTGTGGGATCTCATTGGACGCCGTTTGCAAACTCTGCCCCAGCCTCGTACGGACGACCAACTGTGGCAAATGGTTGACAGAGAATGGAGAACCATCCCTCAGGACACCATCCGCACTCTTATTGACTCTGTACCTCGACGTGTTTCTGCGTGCATCGCCGCTCGCTGTGGTCCTACATCCTACTGAGTCGATGCCGTGCGCATTGTGTAACCTGCATATCGGTTTGAAATAAACATCAATTATTCGTCCGTGCCGTCTCTGTTTTTTCCCCAACTTTCATCCCTTTCGAACCACTCCTTCTTGGTGTTGCATTTGCTCTGTCAGTCAGTGTAAAACGAATTGGTGATAAAGCTATAAATCACCCAAAAAATTTCCAGTACTATGCAGTCCGTTAGATTAACTCACTGCATCGAAATCTGGCAAGCAGGCAGCCTAAATAACGTGAAATCAAAATGCCTACACACAGTAGATTAGATCATACAAGTCATCTTCTCCTTCTTATTTTTCTTGTTATCATCTATCGCCTGATGACAAGCTGCTGAATCTTAAGGATGGATCTCTAGACCTTCGGGAGATCAAGAGGATATTGAGGGACCTGGAATTTAAGAGAATGGTTGAGTTATCCTCTCTAAAGAAAGTTCAGCTTGCGATAAATGGGCCAGACAACACGAAGGATTACCACGCAGCCATTGGAATGATGGTATCAAGATGACTGGGAATGTAAGAGTAGATTGTGCCTTTTACGACCATGAACAGCTTCAAGAGTCTAAAACACTTACACACGTCCTAGGTCCATGTCAGCACGGCGAGACTCTTCGGATCGCTATATATCATCAAATAAGAACCTCCTTCGTCCAGGTCTTCAGAAGAATCGAATTCGCAGCCCATGAAGAGATTCATGTTTTGCCTGAGAACGGAACCACTCCCAGGATAAGCAGGGAAGACTTGGGAGTAAGGAGTGAGATGTCCCACTAAGAGGTATGTTTCGACCTGTCAGTGGATAGGTGGCGTTGAATGACATTTATAGATTATGTGCTTGAGCGGAGATTTTAAAAGTAGGAAAAATCATAATATGAAGATCAAGCTGGAATTTAAAAGGACAAATTGGGGCAAA
Source organism: Anabrus simplex (assembly GCF_040414725.1). Classification (NCBI taxonomy): domain Eukaryota; kingdom Metazoa; phylum Arthropoda; class Insecta; order Orthoptera; family Tettigoniidae; genus Anabrus; species Anabrus simplex. The sequence continues at coordinate 395,209,967 of NC_090269.1, forward strand.
TATTAATTTATAGAACGAAAAGTAAGTGTTTGGAATAAATTATCAATTGGATAAATTTCCAATTTCATTGAAAACAAGGAAAGGCAATGTCAATAATTGATAGGGATACGGCCACCTGAAAAACAGACCTACATGCATATGGTTGATTGATTGATTGATTGATTGATTGATTGATTGATTGATTGATTGATTGATTGATTGATCCAGACGTCCGCTTCGAATCATTCGCGAGTCAAAAAGGGGATATTGATAGTGAGAAGAAGGGAATATATGACCCCACAATTCCATTCTACAAGCAAGCACATAACGTAAACATTTTCATCGAAATCCTAGATTTGGGAGAAATTACCTGGAAAATTTCGTTCTGCAAGACTTTGCAGCTACCAAAATCTTCGATCATTGGCATTGCACTCCCTGCCTTGAAATCTTGGCGATGTTTATAGTGAGAAGAAGGGAGTATATGAGCCCACAGTTCCATTCTAGAAGCTACCATTTAACTGAAAGTATGGTTGAAGTCATAGATTTACTGATCTGGAATAGGGGAGGGGCAAAATAAATAGAAATTTCGTCATGTTCTGCAAGATAATCCACTTATAGAAATCCCTAACTAGTGGATTGCACTTTCTGGATTAAAACTATCAATTAGTATTTTTGGTGATTTTCTCTAAATTCCAATAGATTGCTTGTTTTCCATTGCACAGTTTTAAATGTTACATGGTATACTTTTTCTTACAGACAACCTTTAAATTTAGTATGAGTCACTATATGAGTAACTGAACGCTGTAACAGTTCTTCTCACTGGTCATAGTGTGCGTAGATCATTCAATTACAATTCAGAATGAGTAGAGAGCCTCCGTGGCTCAAGTAGCAACACACCAGCCCCTCACAGCTGGGTTCCAAGATTCATATCCCGGTCACTCCATGTGAGATTTGTGCTGGAAAAAGCGGAGGTGCGGACAGGTTTTTCTCCGGATACTCCGATTTCCCCTGTCATCTTTTACTCCAGGAACACTCTTCTATAGGATTTTATTTCACCCGTCAGTCATTAATCATTGCCCCAGAGGAGTGCGACAGGCTTCGGCAGCCAGTACAATTCCTACACTCGCCGCTAGATGGGGCTTCATTCATGATATTCCTGATTCTGTCAAACGACTGGAAACAGGCTGTGAATGTTTTTATTTATGAATGAGCAGGTAGGGATTCCGTTGAGTGGAAATGTACTGAGCAATTTAGTTTTTCTTATTCTTCCCATTTTTTGTTAATATTATTGTTATACTAACAGACCTAACTGAAGGGTGTACACTTCACCCTCACTGTTAACGTTTACGTAGATCTATGTGAAAATAGGCGGTTACAGAGAGGGTGTTGGCTCACAAGTGGCCACGGCGCTACCGTTGCTCTGTATTAGGTAGACGGAGAGGGTCTGGTCCCCACCGTCGGCTGTCCTGAGAATGGTTTTTCGTGGTTTTTCTTTCTCCTGCACTAAGGCGAATGCCGGGACAGTTTCTAGTATACGCCACGGCCGCCGACTCTCTCACCTTCTCCGCACATCTCCTCTGTAACAAATCTCTTTGCCGTCTAAGAGGCCCGCCTCCCACTTCAGGGGAGGAATAGAAACATCTTAGTAGAAGTATTTACGGAAAATTTGAAACGACAGCAAGGGAGTGAGTTGGGAAGAGGTGTATTAATGGTACACTGTTCTGAAAGCTTTCAGTCTAATATCTCATAATTTGAAAAGCGGTGCAACTGAGACCAGGAGGAAAACGAATGGATGTACGGGACGAAGACATTCAGAAGTTTGCTTGGGTTTACTGGCCCAGAGACACCCAAATGGATCCTACTTTGACATAACTTGGGACTTCCTTAAAAGGCTATGTAATTGTCATACAATTCGCTGATGATAATGATCTCTCTCATATAAATGTTTCAGAATGTCTCATGTAATTCTCTTTCTTAAGAAGGAAGCCATTCCTTTCCAGTGTCAAGCTTTTCAGTCTGTTGAACACACAATGTCAATATAAATGTTACACTATAACTCACCTGTAGATGCATACTGTTAAATAAAGGATAAAAATCCACGCTATTCAACAAGCAATGACATATTTGGTACTTAAAAAAATAACAACAGCAGATTATATAAAGTCACGCTCAATATTTGTAAGCATTAGTGCTTATTTCAGTCCCAAAGAAACTAGGAATTTGAAATTTTGAGCTTATCATCACGAAGCCCTGCTTTGTCTTTACTCCAGCATACAATGCGATGCGTTTAAATAATCCGTTACTTTATCATTGCTTCGTACCCAAACCGGCTACCAGTCGTATTACAGCCTTGAATTATTCGTGAAATATTAATAATAATGATAGTCATAATAATAATTTGTATTGAGTGAGGTTTGGATACGATCCAATGAAGGAATTAAGGTTGTTTAAATGCTTCGAATTTTATGCTGGAGTGGAGACAAGGCAGTAATTCAATGAGGTAAGATCCAAGTTTCAAATTCATAGATATTTTTATAGAAATAAACATGAATATTTACAAACATTGAGTGTGACTTGATAGAATGTGATGATGTACTTTCAAGAAGGAAACACGTCATTCCCTTTTTAATAATGTGTACTTTATTTCTCTTAGTGTGATTTTAACATTATTTTATAGTGTAATATTTATATATTTATATAATTCTATCAAATTAAGTGATTCTATTTGATTTCCATTTTGCCTCCCGTGATGAGACAGTGCACTAATGTGGTCTAAAATTGCACGTGTCATGTCACACAATGAAATGAAATGTCGTATGGCTTTTAGTGCCGGGATATCCCAGGACGGGTTCGGCTCGCCAGTTGCAGGTCTTTCTATTTGAGGCCCGTAGGCGACCTGCGCGTCGTGATGAAGATGAAATGGTGATGAAGACAACACATACACCCAGCCCCCGTGCCGTAGGAATTAACCAATTAAGGTTAAAATCCCCGACCCGGCCGGGAATCGAACCCGGGACCCTCTGAACCGAAGGCCAGTACGCTGACCGTTCAGTCAACGAGTCGGACATGTCACACAATAGTTCAATGATAGGGAGCAATGGTTCTATTTATGCTGGGTGTTCCAGCGTTCATACGTGAGGGAAGACATATTCCGCAATGCAAATGGTTAAAGCTTTCAGTTTCCAATAAGCGATGCTTAATTGTGCCTTTGTATACACCAGTAGTGTTATTACACAATAGAGGAGCTGCACTGGCTGATGAAAGAACTCTTCAGATGGCTTCTTCCTCGGTCCCATTCAAGAGTGAAGGGAGAGACATACAAAGACAACAGTGAGATCACAATTGTATTACAGAACTGGTTTCGTTAGACATGTGTAAGGGAAATTGTACCGGGCGGTACACCTCCACGCCGCTAATTTAAAAATTGCGCCAGTTGAAACTACTCTGGCGGAGGAAGTTTCTGAACTGGGTCGTTTTCGACGTATTTTTGTTTTGCTTATAGTAAGAAGTGTGAACTTTCTCTCCTAGAGGACACTACTGAAAAACTACAATGGTGCACCCTGGTGCAAGGTGAAAGAACTGTTTTTTTGGAGAAATTTTTATTTCAAAAGTTTGTTTCTTGTTAAATTTCTTTCTGGTATTGTTTAAGTTGGCTGTATTCCCCTTTCTTTCCCCTTGTTTTGAATTTAGCCAATCCCGAATTTCTTTAATTAATTTACGACCAATAAGGTGTTTCTTCTTCAAATTGGATATGCTGCTTAAACCTAACCAATAAATGATTGTGGGCGGGTGTTTTCTTTCCTGAAACGCCTCGAACTTTCCGCGAGAGTATATAAACTGCTGATTTTAGGGTCTCTGCGCCACTTCAGTACCATCTTTCAGTGTGTAAAGTACATAGCAGGGGGCGGGAAGCGCCTCTTTCTCCGGGCAGCAGTTCAACAACCAGGTAATGGCCGGTTAATAACTTATTTTCTTGCTAGCTCAGCAGTTTAACTCTCGGGGCGGGTCCGAAGCGTTTCCACCATGTAACGTTTCCCTAAAATGTAACGACTCTTAGCTCTATTTTCTTTTAAAGTCACATATTGGGATAGAGAGTGCTTAACCCTCTCGAGCTCCCAATCATATTGTTTTGAGGTGAACTTATTTCTCACAACCGATTCTTCCTTAATGTAATGTAAATTGTTCTTTTCTAAAGTCACCTCTGTAGTATGGGATTAGCCCTTGCATTAGCGGCCTAGAGCCAGATTAGGTTTTAAACAAAATGTATTAGGAGCGCAAGTTCGCCTCCTCTCAAATTGTTATTTTAGAGGTCATGTAATTAACCTTTTTCTCACTTAATAGGCCTCAGTAGGTTGGGTATTTTACCCCTGTGTCTATGTCCTTAGAGGACAACTTGAAGGTGGAGTTTGGTGTGGCCTTTGATAGGCTTAAAGTTGAGAGCGAGTGGCTCTTTCTCGAAAATTGAGTGTTGTATGCCTCGAAGAGGTTTTTCTGTGTAATTTAGAGCAAGTGCTCCTGGGCATGAATGGGGTTTTCTGCCCCTCTGTTAAATCTTGTTTTGAGGTAAAGTTGGGCTAGTTGCCCAAGAATTGCGAGTTCGGGGCTCGAATCCCAAATCCTGTAAATACTGTAATTGTACTTTTGTTGCCTTGCTACTCTGTACCTGCCATTCGTGTTATTTCTGAATTTTGGAAAGAAAATATAACCTTGTTAAATTTTAAATTAATTTTAACTTCGTAGCCTGAGACCTGTTCACCACCCGCACCTTTTTTCACCTCTACCTACCACAAAAACTTGGTAACAGAAATTATTAGACATTCACGAACATTACTAAATTGATTACATAAAGATACGATAGGCCCGGCTCCATGGCTAAACGGTTAACCTGCTGACCTTTGGTTCAAGGGGCCCCGGTTTCGATACCCCGCCAGGTCGGAGATTTTAACCTTAATTGGCTATTTCCACTAGCTCGGGGACTGGGTGTGCCTGTCATCCTTAAATAGAGAAAATAAGACGAATACAAGGTAGGGATGAGAAAATTAAAAAATAACAGTAAAAATATAAAAAATATATTTAAAAAATAGTAATTGAACAAGGAGTGGAGTGGCTGCACGTGCTAACGCGGTGCAGTTATAGAACCAATATCTGCAGCCATGAGGCGAGTGGGTTCGAAACCCACCGTCGACTGTCCTGAGAATAGTTTTCTTTGGTTTCCTATTTTCACTTCTAGTAAAATGTTACCTGTTGCTAGATGTTTAAGGCGGCCTAACATCTAGATCATCGGTCGTCTAGCAAAATTAATGGAGAGTTCCTATTCATACGCAACAGCCGACCCAGTTGCATTCATCGTCTTCCATTTCATCATGTTTCTTTCTCCCTTTCTTAATCCATTTACACTCCAGGGTTGGTTTTCACCGTGGACTCAGCGGAGGATCCCACCTTCACCGCCTCAAGGGCAGTGTCCTGGAGTGTGAGACATTCGGTCGGGGAGATATACTTGAGAAGGAGGACCGGTATCTCGGCCAGGTGGCCTCACCTGCGGGGGGGGGGAATAGAAAGATCGAAGGGGATAGACAATGAAGAGGGAAGGAAGCGGCCGTGGACTTAAGTTACGTGTCATCCTGGCATCTGCGTGGAGATGTAGTGGGAAACCACGACAAAACAATTCGAGGATGGCTGGGGTTGAAATCCATCCCTCTGTGCTCAGTTGACCTCCCGAGGCTGAGTGGACCGCGTTCCAGCTCTCGTACCACTTTTTAAACTTCCTGGCAGGGCCGGTAATCGAACCCGGGCCTCCTGGGGTGACAGAAAATCACACTAACCACTAGACCACAGAGGCGGACTTCATCTTCATTTGCTTCTGAAAGGACGTTGACGTCAGGAACTTTGTGATTTCTTGTGGTTTCCGTGTTGTGCGCACTACATGTGGGCCTGTGGCTGTGCATCAAGCTATCAACTTACCAACGATAACTTCGCTTGCTATGAATGTTCACATTAAAGCACTTAGAGATAAGAATTCAAAAGCAACACAAATCATCGCTTATGAATGAAGACCTCGTAAATGCAATTACTCCCAAATATTGTTGTATTATTTCTTTGTAGCTACACGACGGCTCTGGATCATTATATCGACACAACGAAATAAACCACCAAATATAATTGCTTAAACTGAACTAACATTGCCTAACAAAAATATTTGAAGTACTCAGAAGAAATAGTCGCGTGTCAGTGTAACTTAGTACACGTACACACTATAGGCGGGTCTGTAAATAATTAGAGTTTCAGTTCTCTGTCACAGGCATAACGGCCACCAGAGTGCATTAGTGTTGTTCGTGTTTACTGTTGCTACCAGGCCTGGTAGAGTATATAAGGGGCTTGAACAGCATCAGACGTATCCGCCATTTTTACAAGACATCATCCGTCGCATTTTATGGAGACATGGGAATACCAGGTACAGGTAATTGATGCCCTGATATGTTTGAAGACGTTATTTCTTAAATTAAATAATGTAATCACGAAAACTATCACCAGCATATTATAGCATGCATATTTATGACGAGTTTGCACCCTATAATAAAACGTTGCATGTTTCAAATATTCCTTTAGCGTTACTTCCGAGTCGTATGTACTTCAGATCTGATTCTTAACTTCACCTCTCCTTCTTTGGTGTCTTTGCGAGGGCACTAATTATTCTTTTCTAATTGAATTTATTCCCGGTTTACTTTCCTTTGTACCGAGCGAGTTGGCCGTGCGGTTAGATGATGATGATGATGATGCTTGTTGTTTTAAGGGGCCTAACATCGAAGATCATTGGCCCCTAATGGAACGAAATGGACGACATGATACACGATATTTAAAATTTTTAAAAAGTATCCACTGACAAGAGTAAAAAAAATATTGTAATGAAAAAAGGAGTATGAGATTAAAACAGCAGTGGATCTAATTCGCAATGCCTTATTTTCTAATAAAATAAGAGAAAATGCAGGGAGAAAAGGAATATGGCATTGCCTGGTGGTGTGTATATATATATACTTAATTTAAATCAGACGTTAAAATAACACATTAAAATACGCAACACAAACTAAAAAGAAGTCAATAGGATAAAAGCGCAATTGAAACAAATACACGAGGACAAAGGACATCACTAGACACGATAAAACAGACCACTATCCCTCATAAAGCGGATGACGAGGTCTGCTGACTGCTCGTCATCACCGTGCCGTGCGGTTAGTGGTGCACAGCTATAAATTTGCATTCGGGAGATAGCGGGTTCGAACACCACTGTCGGCAGCCCTGAAGGAGGTTTTCCATGGTTTACCATTTTCACACCAGGCAAATGCGGGGGCAGTACCTCAATTAAGGCCACGGCCGTTTATTTCCCACTCCTATCCCATCGCCGTCATAAGACCTACCTGTGTCGGAGCGACGTGAAGCAAATATATATATATAGTGCCTTTACGACGATATTCTTTACTTTTCATCTAATTGATTTATTTTCTGTTTACGTTCATTTGGTACCCTTCCGAGATATTAATTATTATTTTTCTTCTAATTAAATTTACTTTCGGTTACTTTCTTCTTTAACTTGTTACTTCACGCCCATTCGCTTGAAGGGCGTAAAACGAAATCACCTTGTAAGGATTCTAATCCATTGCCCGTACTAGGAAGATTGGTAGGTTATGCAGCCCAAATACTTGGGGGGGGGGATAAATATAATCCTCATATATATGAAGTCAGCTAGTGACAGATCATTAGTTGGTGCTATGGCCACGGCTGCAGTAAAAGCCTCGCCAACTTCATCAAGCGGTAACAACGCCAGACCGAAAAATAATGAAGCCACTTTCCCACTTGCGACTCGGAATCCAATATATAGCCTACTTTCGACAATTGCCGAAGTGATTATATTTTACTGTACTAGTTTTGGGTGTACAGGAACGAATCATTCATACAATGAAGTAACGGTCAAAAACTACTATGCTGCTATTTCAAATTCTGTCTGAATTCTTGTGTTAATGAAAGTGCCGCAGCTCCCGGTAGCCGCAATCTCAGTTTTACTTATGCATATTCACAATTCTCTATAGTTCCACACAGTTTTAGAAACCAGAAATGTGAAAATAAATTATGTTTAATAGCCCATGACATGCACATGAATTGTGTCGGCCTATAGTTCACTGAAATATTGAGAGGGTAAGAAAATGTGGCATCTCCCAATGCTGAGCTTGCTGATCACAGTTCCACATTTGGGGAACTAGTAAATAGAACAAAATTTAATTAATTTAATAATGCTCACAATTCTTGCAGAATAAGATTAGTATTCATTTCGGTTCATGCAGTAGCCTGTGACAGGATTTCCTCGATTTATACACCGAATAACGTGGTAACGTTCACAAAATCTGTCACAAGTTCGCAGGTAAAATTTTAGCTGGATCATGGTAGAATTTTGCCTTGCACATTTTATGATGGAAGCCGTCAACAGCCAAAGAGGTCGCAAAGTGACGTAAATCCTGTTTCGGGTCCATTGATGGTTTATTAATTATGGCCTCGGCCGAGTATAACTCTGTCCAGATTTCTCTTCTTTTCAATGTCATTTCTTCCGACACCCTCTGAATCCGAGGTCCTCCATTAAGAGGGGTTCTCGAGCGAGCTCATATACCAATCTTTAACGGGTGTATTCCGACACACCAAGGAACGCCTTTAAGTATCTGGCTTTTACATGTTTCATTGTTGGTAGATCTCCCACGCTTAACTTATCGCAAATTACTTCAATGCCATACGTGACTATTGGGACGATTTTGGCGTCGAAGAGGGTCATGACAGTCCTCGGGTACAGCCTTGTAATGGCTTTGAAATCAAATATAGCCTTTGTGGTTGCTTTCGCTCTGTGTTTTATATGGATACGGAACTAGTTCATTGTCGTTAGTAGAGTTACACCAAGGTATTTGAAATTATTGACGGTTTTTATAGGTTTGCCTTGGAAAAATATTTTGTCTCCTGGGGAGTCACGTCCACCCATCTTGAAAATTATGTGCTCAGTTTTCTCTGAATTGATTTGTAAGCCATTGCTCTCTGCCCTATCTCTAGAGCGTGGGTTGCATTTTGTAACTCTGTGAAGTCATGAGACCCCAGAACCGTGTCGTCTACGTAGATGTATATATATATTTTTTTTAGTCTTCCCTAATACTTGAACAATATCATGCGTGGCGACGCTCGATAGCAGGGGATTTGGGGTTCTCCCTGGAGTACACCGTTCGTTTGTATAATCTGCTCGGAAATTGTTACGCTGTCGGTGACTTGTGTGTTATTGATCCTTGGTATGTTGTGGATCAAGATTGCGAGAGCTTTACTTCCTTTTACCACCAAATCTACTTTCATGGAGATAATGGACCTACTTAGATTGCCGAACGCTTTCGATAAGTTTATGAACACTGTATGGAAGTTTTCGTGAGGTGTTCCTAGGGAATTTGCTATGTCATCTTTGAAATTTATGACTACCGGGAGCTTGCTTCGTCCTCTTCTGAAGCCAAATTGCACCTCTGGGATTTCATCGTCAATTTCCTCGGTGAGTTTTTTTGTCACAATGTTTGTCAGTATCTTTAATAGATTGCTTTCTATGGCGATCCCTTTGTAGAAATTAGGGTCACAAATATGTCCTTTCCCTTTGTGCAGCACCTTTATTGTTGAAAGTTCTTCGTAACATTGGGATGTCCCCTGATCACAGACATAGATTCATTATGTGTGTAAAAATTGGCAGTAATATGTTTAACTACTGTCTTGATAAAGATAAATAGAATTAGGGATTTGGTTCCTTCAAGGAAATAATATTGCTCATTTTCAAACACAATTTCTTATATAGTCTGTCAAACAAGTGATCCACCGCTCCGTTATTACTTTTTGGAAGTTTAAATAGAGATTTCCTACGCGTTCTCTGTCCATATTTTCTTATTTGGGTACGTTATCATGTAATACGTTGTTCACTGCCTAGTTTGATGTTGATTGCATACCGCTTCTTATTATTTTGTTCAGTCGACAAAGGTTCGAAAGTTTTCATTCACCATACACCACTGCACTGAAGTTTATGTTCGTGCATAACAACTTCTCCTTTTGCATCCTTTAAATTCACACCACTTGTTTAAAATTGTCAGTTCCAGTACAAAACTCGGTTCTTCTTGTAGGCAGTTCGTGTTTTATAGTAGGAACATCGATTTCAAGGTCCTGTTAACACACAACATTTTGACTACTACGAGGAGAAATCAAAAAGTACATGACAGAAAATTTTATAGCCACACGGATATGTATTCACAAAAACTAAAATATAAATTAGGAAGTTTTAATATTACTTTTCTTTATAGAATTCACATTTTTGCACTTATCCCAACGTGAAACTAACTACTTGTAAACGCATGCGGTAGAAATAATTCGACTGGACGCGTAATAATCCAGTGTGGCACAATATGTAGTATAATTTCACAGTTTCTCCTTTTACGACAAAATCAGCAAGAATGACTCTCCGATTCCATATCATCAACATTGCTCTATGCGTGGGATGTGCGAGGCCGTCCAGAAAATGGTTAATGGATGACAGTTAAACGCCACGCATTGAACTTTGCACACCAGTTACAGGCATTTATGGTTATTATGAACGTTTCAGCAGACACTGCCCTCAACTCACAAGAGATTTCATGTGGTTTCTGTAAATCGAAAATATTCTACTACTATAAGGCGCGTGGACGAGATACTGATTTATTTTTTGAAACGGAAATAGCACCTTTTGAAAAGACACTCCTTAAATATAAATGTATTCAAATTCAGCAAAATTTAATGTTTAACGAAGACTTACGGTTCGGTTCCTCAGATTTCAAAAATTATTGACGAATGGAAGATTCCGTTTTGCTGCTCAAATTATCGGACTGTGCAGCTCTCCCAGAGGGGGTTACTATTATTGTTGCAAAAGAATAACTAAAAGTCGCTGTGTAAGGTATAGTGTGTGCCTATGACTCTCCTACGAAAAATATATTTAAAAATATTCTACACAAGCGTGTGGTCATGAATGCCCTCCCATCATCATATTGGTTGGAGCACATGATTGATATTTGAAATATAAATTGCTCCAGTTACAGTACGTTAGAAATTGTCAGATACCAAATCCCACTCAGCAGCTCAACTGTTTCGAACGTCTCACACCTAGCCGCCAAACTGAAACAACTGCCTCTCGACTTGCTCACACCCTCAAACTTGAACACCGAGCTCGATAGCTGCTGTCACTTAAGTGCGGCTAGTATTCGGGAGATAGTGGGTTCGAACCCCACTGTCGGCAGCCCTGAAGATGGTTTTCCATGGTTTCCCACTTTCACGCCAGGCAAATGCTGGGGCTGAACCTTAATTAATGCCCCGGCCGCTTCCTTCTTACTCGTAGCCCTTCCCTGTCCCATCGTCGCCATACGACCTATCTGTGTCGGTGCGACGTAAAGCAAATTGCAAACATAAATGAATGTGGTGCAATATACAGTATATGTACTTCCAAATGAGTATTTCTGCCCCTATGAATATGCCTTCATTTTTCTTTAAAATAATTTCACAGTTACATGCTTATTTTCCCACGAACTAGTATTATTTATTTGAGACAGTTGGCTATTTATTTGAACGACCTCAGTTGACTGGTAAACCAACACACGATCGTTTAAATTGAGCGTCCCAAACTATCTCCGTTATTCAGGTTAATAAATACACGATTCTCCCAAACGTCCCACGCTTCATTTTCATCCGTCACTTCTAAACTTCGTGAGTACTTACTCGGGTTTCCCCATCATTTTTGGCAAAGGGCAACCTCAGTAACCTACATCAATAGTGTAAGATATATTATCACTAGAGTCCACTTCCATAGGCAGTAGCAGACTAGAATGCCAACTTCTTGAAGTGGGTAACAGCATAGTCTACTCTACACAACGGCGTGTTATAAGTCGTGCATAAAATTTGGGTGTAAGGTCCAAGAGAACCCCTAGCATTTATGTTACTCGTATTTCATAACTGAAGAACGGGCTAGTCGACACTTCTTGATAACCAAATTAGTTTGTTTTCTAAACTATAATCGCATGAAGATCCGGAGTCTACCTATCGCATCTTAATAATGGAACACCAATGAATACAAAGACAGCTGGAATCTTTGTATTACTCTGCTTTGTTACAGCAAGTGATAAATTTAACCTTGATTTCGATATTGGAATGAATGAGTCTGTCTTTGATATCTCAATTCCATATCCCCCCCCATCTCCTTCCAGGAGAACGGAACTGATTGCAGTAGCAAATGCAGACGCAATATTATTTTGGAAATTGCTATTTTAAATCATAAAACATACTCATATTTATTCTGATATATATTCTGGTTTCCAACGTGGGATTATTTCCCACTAAAGTAAAAAACTTTCCTGTTAATTATTTTTCGGTTTTAAAGTATATTTTTGGAATGCGTACAAGATCTACAAGAGAGGGAGATAAAAAGTACTTCAACCGCGCATCCAAATGAAAGTTACGGGCACAAATGTGCTGGTTAGGTGTTTAACATATTCTTCCATTATTTGGCACAAAGGAATGAGGAAAGTTAAATAAAATTATTAAGTGGCGCATTACTAATTCTTTGTAGAGATATTACCAAATAACGACATCAAATTATTTTGCTGACAATGTGCAACATACTGTAATTGGAGCAAAATGTATTTTTAAAATTCCGTCTTATGCTCAACTTAATCTGATCCTAGCAGGTTGTTCCTAAACACGCTCTTGTCTATATTCTTGATCAATTCCTCCCATACGAGAGGCACAAGTGCACATCATACTTTACACAGCGAATTTTGGTTACTCTTTTGAAACGAAAAAGTTTAGGTCTGTCAGATGCTGGCCGAAAACAGCACCTTAAATAATGAAAATATACACTAAAGGACTTGCACAATAATTGCAGTCCGACTGACGCAAAAACATCGCCTGATTAGTATGCTAGATATTTTAAAATTTGAGGAAGTGAATCGTAAATCTTTTTTAACTTATTCAGCAACAAGCACGCCGATCGAAGATTTAAAATTAATGCGCTGGCATTGCCAAACACTTCGATTGACTTTTAGGTGCATATGTTCAAATAGTTGATTATAACTCCCACGTATGTCACCCAAATGCAGTATAACATTCACAGATTCAAAATAAAGGATCACTGTGTCGATCGATAAACATGCGAACCACATGCCTTAGTAAACTAACTTCCTGTTGACACCCGAACACGTGCTATCTTCACTTGTTGAGTAACTGCGTGTTTATTCTCAGTTAGTGTCTTTGAGCTCTTGTAAAATGGCCTGAAAATCGTACAAAAGTGCAGTTTACTTGCAGGGAAAAGATATACGTGGTATGTTAGAATAAATGTGTGCTGATTCTGAGTCGCGAAATCATTTAGTGCCTTGTATGGAGGAAAATGGTAGCGATTCATTTGATGAAGTCGCAAGTGCTTAACCTGATGATGAAGGTCCGGCAATAGTTAAGGATTTATTTTCGGAGGATGTATCTGATGTTGATTCAGATTAACCTGGACACATGCCCAATTATTCGAAGAACGTAGGTATGAGTAAATTACCTAGTGATGAATCTTGCATGGCATACTTCATGTTTTTTTCACGCCAGCATATCTGTCATATCTCGTTACAGAAACTAACCGATACGCGAAACAATTATTTATTAGCACAGTAGCAAGACTACTTACTAAATATTGCATGTATGATAATTGGAGGTACCCTCCGCGGCTCAAGTAGCAGCGCACCGGCCTCTTACTGCTGGTTTCCGTGGTTCAAATCTCGGTCACTCAATGTGAGATTTTTGCTGGACAAAGCGGAGGCGGGGCAGGTTTTTCTCCGGGTACTCCAGTTTTCCCTGTCATATTCCATTCCAGCAACACTTTCCAATGTCATTTCATCTGTCAGTCATTAATCATTTCCCAAGAGGAGTGCGACAGACTTCGGCAGCCGACACAATCCCATCCTCGGCGCTAGATGGGGGCTTCATTCATTCCATTCCAACTAACATGACTAGAAACAAACTGTGGATTTTCATTTTCATTATAATTGGAGGCCTGTTACTCTGGATGAGAACAGAATTATTTTAGGAGTCTGGATGATGACCGGTAGCCTAAGGTAGAAATGTATTGGACAACAAACCTGTTTGCTACTCCCATATTCATGAAGTTATGCCTGAAAATCGCTATGAGTTCATTTTAAACATTACTGAATGTAACTCGAAATTTTCATGCTATAGTGATTGCTACGTTTCTTTATATACACTTTTAATTGTAACTATGTCAAACCAGTTCATCTCCCATAGAAATTTCTGGCGCAGGGCATTTAAATCACCTGAGAATGCCTGGCAGTGAACGTATCTGCTGGCCGACAACAGCAACTTAATTAATAAATGCTCAATCTGAGGGATCATCACAATCATTGCAGTTCGACTGAACCAGAAACAGCGACTCATTAGTATACCAGATATATTAAAATTTGAGGAAGCGAAGCCTAAGTCTTCATTAAACATTATACTTTGCTGAATTTGAATACTTTTGCACTTGTGAAATACGAGTTTTAGGCGTAAAATTGTGATACTTGAAACTTGAGTGAATAGTATCAAAATCAGTATGAAGTGAAATACTGTACCCTAAAGCTGTGTTTGCTATTCTGAACGGAGGTAGGCCTGATAGTATATTTTCTTTTTGGTGAGGAGGGGAGATTCAAATCCATCAAATGTTTTATTATATTTGCCTTTATTTGTAGTTGCGAAGTTAGGACTCATGGTCCTCTCTTACACTTAACCACACTTCTTTAACAGTGTATATGCGAGAATAATATTCATAATCTTATATCAAAACTACCATTCCAAACTAGAATCAAAATATGAAACAAAATAACGTGAGGTCTATAAATGTTCTTAGTCTCACCTTAAAACTATCGTTACAAATTAAAAGTTGAAAGACACAAATTAAGCACACTAAACGTACATGCACAAACACATTCACTCTACCAGATTCATTCAGTCTGGCGGCACACATCGAGGAGTTGCTCACGGCAAGACGACTTAAAGGAATTTAAGGATTTTATGGCTCTAATGTTGTGGGAGGGAGAATTCCATGTTCTAGCTCCATTCGCAACAAAGGAACGGCTAAATGCTGCTGAGCTGCTGAAAGGGATACCAAGTGTACTGCCGGAGCGTGTGTTATGCTGGTGGAAAAAGGATAGGAAATTAAGTTGTAGTTCATGGAGTAATTTATTAAAATAGACAAATAATATACAGGAGAATATTGAATACAACGCCAAGAAATTACTGATGATAGTTTGCCAAAAAATCTGACTCATATAAAGCATTCTTTACATCAGCAGGTTGGAAGTTCGGTCAGGCTAGCAAAAGCGTAATCCTCCTACAAGGAACACACAAACATATATATAGTTTGGTAAGGTGGAATTGTGACAAAGAAAGTTTAACAAACCTGATGGAATATTATGTGTTAAGAATTTAGTCATGGTTACTTTCTTAACATACATCGTATAGGCCCACTGTGCCCGGTGTAGAATTGAGTTGCACACGGGAATGTATAGAAAGTTCGGCATTATAACTTCATAACTATAAATGACATATAGATAGAAAAGTTGAAGAATTGAAACATGTCTCGAAATCAGTTTCCATAACCAGTGACGTCATGGTGAGTAGTGTGGTCGTTCACCACTTTGCGTTGAAATCAATACCGTGTAGTATAGAGCCCGATTTCGTAGATCTAGAGCGTTGTTTGTGGCATTGTTACATTTTTGTCGTAGTGATCTCTCACATTAGCTGCTATTGTCACAATAGCTTTCATAACTTCGTGAGAAAGTTGAAAGTTTAAATTGTGAAAAGTACGGAAATTATCCTAATTTTCTTCGATATCAATGGATCAGGAACTACTACAGACGGGTTCAGTGGATAGAGAAAAACCAGAGGAATACTCTAAGCCCATGAATCTGCGGGAAGTGTGCTAGAGAGTACAGGCTGTACAAGAAATTGGAAGCGTCTACACTGCGGGACGTACAGCCCAGCACTTCTACCACACCTGTGAAGCCTGTGGACTAGCAGTCAACTAAGCATTCCAAACAGTCTCTGAGAACTACGATCAGTATGTGAACTACTCTTAATACCATCAGCATATCATCAATAAGAACGTTTTCCAATGTTCGTTTTCGTCTAATATTTAGATTGATGCTTTCACGACCCGTAATTGTAGACATGATAGGCGTTTGGGCTTATATCGTGCCAAGAAAACAAGGTGAAACCCTTAACTTTGCTCCGCGCTTTTAGAAAAAAATGTCGAATGTTCACGAGTAAGACTTCTCTAATCACGACTTTTCTTATCTTTTTTTTTTTTTTTTTTTTTGCTGAAAGCGAGTACATGAGAGTCCCGTGGTAAAACTATACTATTCTACTCATCTGTTTCCCCCCCAAAATTTCGATGAGTCGGAAAATCTCCTTCACGTACACTGGCGGGGAAAAGTGATCTGTCACGGAAGGAAAGATTCTCCCCCACATCAGTGATAATCATAATTTTGGGGGTCTCAGTGGACTAAGAATAAGAAGAGTCAGGAAAAGAGGGAAAAGCTTCGCTTCTTAACAAACGGGCCTTTTCAGGGAGGATTCAATTTAGATTTTAAGTGATTTATTTATTTAATTTGGAATAGGCAGAAATATAGGGGGGTAACCAGTTAAAATAGGTCGTAAGTTAGCCAAGGGCCACGATGTTTGTAACGAGTGCCCGGCTTCTTGGTTCTTACGACCCGTTTAAGAGTAAGAAGCCTGGGTCGGTAGACTGACCGAGGAGGATTCTAGACTTGGTCATCTTGACTGTATTATTTACCTGAGATCTAATAAGCGGAATACGAAGTATTTTTCCTATCATTTTATTAGATCTCGGGACAGAGGCATTCGTCATTTTAAGGAGTATTTTATTTTGGAAAGTCTGTAATTTTGAAACGTGAGTTTTCGGAATATATCTCCAGGCCTCATAACCATAAGGTTTGGATTTAAGAATGCTCTACCGTTGGTCTATTGCTATTGGTACTATCATTCGTCAGCAGGTGGTTCACTTTATGCTAGCCTCGCTAGCGGGAAGCGGCGACGCCACCTTAGCTCCAATTAAGATGTTTCTTGTTCATCGTTTGTCACATTACCATCTACTCGATAACAGGAAAACCTATAGTCATTCTAATTTTAAAAATATATTCCATAAATATTGCTGTTACATCTAATTCGGACAACTTCAATTCTTTCAGAAACATGTATAAACCTTCAGGCCATGCCTCTGATACAGCCTGTCTGTATTTTATTTCTTGCCCTGTTCATGGAGCTAATTCTAGGGAATCTTCGCTTTAAGAAGAATTCGACCGAGTCCTCAGTAGACAAAATCGGCCGACCACGTTTGTTCAGTCCATAAGATGTAGAGATTCCATAGAGTTTCCCTCTTCCAACCAAAAAATATATGTCTATTAATCAAGGATGTAAAAGCAGCAATCTAAACATGTCAAAGCATTCTTTGAAAAAAGGAAGGGGGAGGAAATATTACTGATCAAGTGAGTGGGTCACTTTGCATTCGGGAGATGGTGGTCTAGAACCCCGCTGTCGGCAACACTAAAGATGTCTTTCCGTTTATTCCCATTTTCACAGCTGACAACCGCTTGGCCTCTACCTCAATTAAGGCCACGGTCGATTTCTTCCCCATCCTAGCCATTTCCGATCGTGTAGCCACCGTCAAACCTACCTGTGTGCCGGTGCGACGTTCAGAAAATTGTAAATAAAATAAAGTTGCTAGTGCTTTGCTACATGATGTCAGAGACACAGCTTCCCAAATCCATCATGAATAATGATGATATTTGTTAAGTAAATGTTTAAAAAAATATGATGTTGAATAATTGCTATAGAGTTAGCGATAGTAATTTCCACTAAGGAGCACCAATAATAATAATAATAATAATAATAATAATAATAATAATAATAATAATAATAATAATAATAATAATAATAATAATAATTTTAATTTGATTGGATTTGCGCCCCACAAACTACTTTAATAGTTTCCGTAGACGCCGAGGTGCCGGAATTTAGTCACGCAGGAGTCCTTGTACGTGCCAGTCAATCTACCGACACAAGGCTGACCACCTGAATGAACCTGAAGCTGCCAAGTTGGGGTCAGTAGGCCAGCACCTCAACCGTCTGAGGAGAACTAACAGACTTACATCTAAACGAATTTTTGCACCGAATAGGAGGCAATGATGACGAAATCAATCAATCAATACTGATCTGCATTTAGGGCAGTCGCCCAAGTGGCAGATTCCCTATCTGTTGCTTTCCTAGCCTTTTCCGAAATGATTTCAAAGAAATTGGAAATTTATTGAACATCTCCCTTGGTAAGTTATTCCAATCCTTAACTCCCCTTCCTATAAATGAATATTTGCCCCAGTTTGTCCTCTTGAATTCCAACTTTATCTTCATATTGTGATCTTTCCTACTTTTATAAACGCCATTCAAACTTATTCGTCTACTAATGTCATTCCACGCCATCTCTCCGCTGACAGCTCGGAACATACCACTTAGTCGAGCAGCTCTTCTTCTTTCTCTCAATTCTTCCCAACCCAAACATTGCAACATTTTTGTAACGCTACTCTTTTGTCGGAAATCACTCAGAACAAATCGAGCTGCTTTTCTTTGGATTTTTTCCCTTTCTTGAATCAGGTAATCCTGGTGAGGGTCCCATACACTGGAACCATACTCTAGTTAGGGTCTTACCAGAGACTTATATGCACTCTCCTTTACATCCTTACTACAACCCCTAAACACCCTCATAACCATGTGCAGAGATCGGTACCCTTTATTTACAATCCCTTTTATGTGATTACCCCAGTGAAGATCTTTCCTTATATTAACACCTAGATACTTACAATGATCCCCAAAAGGAACATTCACCCCATCAACGCAGTAATTAAAACTGAGAGGACTTTTCCTATTTGTGAAACTCACAACCTGACTTTTAGGTCCGTTTATCAACATACCATTGCCTGCTGTCCATCTCACAACAGCTTCGAGGTCACGTTGCAGTTGCTCACAATCTTGTAACTTATTTATCACTCTATAGAGAATAACATAATCCGCAAAAAGCCTTACCTCCGATTCCACTCCTTTACTCATATCATTTATATATATAAGAAAACATAAAGGTCCGATAACACTGCCCTGAGGAACTTCCCTCTCAACTATTACAGGGTCAGACAAAGCTTCACCTACTCTAACTCTCTGAGATCTATTTGCTAGAAATATAGCAACCCATTCAGTCACTCTTTTGTCTAGTCCAATTCCACTCATTTTTGCCAGTAGTCTCCCATGATCTACCCTATCAAATGCTTTAGACAGGTCAATCGCGATACAGTCCATTTGACCTCCAGAATCCAAGATATCTGCTGTATCTTGCTGGAATCCTACAAGTTGAGCTTCAGTGGAATAACCTTTCCTAAAACCGAATTGCCTTCTATCAAACCAGTTATTAATTTCACAAACATGTCTAATGTAATCAGAAAGAATGCCTTCCCAAAGCTTACATACAATGCATGTCAAACTTACTGGCCTGTAATTTTCAGCTTTATGTCTATCACCCTTTCCTTTATACACAGGGGCTACTATAGCAACTCTCCATTCATCTGGTATAGCTCCTTCGACCAAACAATAATCAAATAAGTACTTCAGATATGGTACTATATTCCAACCCATTGTCTTTAGTATATCCCCAGAAATCTGATCAATTCCAGTCGCTTTCCTACTTTTCAACTTTTTTATCTTATTGTAAATGTCATTGTTATCATATGTAAATTTTATTACTTCTTTGGCCTTAGTCTCCTCCTCTATCTCGACATTATCCTTGTAACCAACAATCTTTACGTACTGCTGACTGAATACTTCTGCCTTTTGAAGATCCTCACATACACACTCCCCTTGTTCATTAATTATTCCTGGAATGTCCTTCTTGGAACCTGTTTCTGCCTTAAAATACCTATACATACCCTTCCATTTTCACTAAAATTTGTATCACTGCCAATTATGCTTGACATCATGTTATCCTTAGCTGCCTTCTTTGCTAGATTCAATTTTCTAGTAAGTTCCTTCAATTTCTCCTTACTTCCACAGCCATTTCTAACTCTATTTCTTTCCAGTCTGCACCTCCTTCTTAGTCTCTTTATTTCTCCATTATTATGATAAGGTGGGTCCTTATCATTCCTTACCACCCTTAAAGGTACAAACCTGTTTTCGCATTCCTCAAAAATTTCTTTAAACCCATCCTAGAGTCTGTTTACATTTTTATTTACCGTTTTCCACCGATCATAGTTACTTTTTAGAAACTGCCTCATTCCTGCTTTATCAGCCATATGGTACTGCCTAACAGTCCTACTTTTAAGACCTTCCTTTCTATCACCTTTATTTTTAACTATGACAAAAACAGCTTCATGATCACTAATACCATCTATTACTTCAGTTTCCCTATAGAGCTCATTTGGTTTTATCAGCACGACATCCAGGAAATTTTTCCCTCTGGTTGGTTCCATCACTTTCTGAATCAGCTGTCCTTCCCATATTAACTTATTTGCCATTTGTTGGTCATGCTCCCTGTCGTTCGCATTTCCTTCCCAATTTACACCTGGCAAATTCAGATCTCCCGCTACAATTACATTTCTTTCCATGTCGTTTCCCACATAGCTGACTATCCTATCAAATAATTCCGAATCCGCATCAGTGCTACCCTTTCCCGACCTCTACACTCCAAATATATCAAGTTGCCTATTATCTTTAGAAATGAGCCTTTCACCTAAAATTTCATGTGTCTCATCTTTAACATTTTCGTAGCTTACAAAATCTTCTTTCGCCAGAATGAACACTCCCCCTCCCACCATTCCTATCCTATCTCTACGATACACACTCCAGTGCCGTGAGAAAATTTCTGCATCCATTATATCATTTCTCAGCCATGATTCAACTCCTATTACAATATCTGGTAAATATATATCTATTAAATTACTTAATTCTATTCCTTTCTTTTCAATACTTCTACAGTTCAACACTAACAATTTTATGTCATCCCTACTTGATTTCCAGTTCCCTGTTCCCTTATCACCGCTCCCTAGGCCATCCCGTTTCCCTGAATGTACCTCCCTATTACCCTTCCAAACAAATTTCCTAACTTATACGTACCACTGCGGTTTAAATGAACGCCATCCGAGCGCAGATCCCTATCTCCTACCCACCCTTTAGGATCTAGAAATTTCACTCCCAGTTTCCCACATACCCACTCCATAGTCTCATTTAAATCCCCAATCACCCTCCAGTCAGTATCCCTCCTACACAGTATACCACTAATAACAATCTCCGCTTTCTTAAACATCACCCGTGCCGCATTTACCAGATCCCACACATCTCCAACTATGTTGGTACTTATATCAGCTTGCCTTACGTTGTTGGTACCAACGTGAAACACTACCACCTTCTCCTTCCCCTCCTCCCTCTCTTCCACCTTCCTCAACATCTGCCTCAACCTAATTCCTGGATAACATTCTACCCTGGTTCCCTTTCCTCTACACACTTTCCCCACGTGTCTAACGATGGAATCCCCCATGACCAGAGCCTCAACCCTACCCACCTCATTTGATCCCCTCCCCTCCTGGTCAGCCCTATCTTTCCTGATAGCTGCACAAGCTACTTCCTCCTCCCTTTTCTCCTTCCCATGACCCTGTTCCACCTGTCTTTTCCTATCCTCTACTCTACATTTTCCTTTCCTACCTTTTCCCTTCCTCCTACTCCCACGCATCTCAGCAACAGTTCCCTGTCCCTCATCTTCCCTCTGTTGTTCTACCTGGAGTGACTCGTACCGATTTCGCACAGACACCTGTCCTGAATTCTGATCCTGAATAGAGCCCTTAGCCTGCAATCTCCTTCCCCTTAGAACATTAGACCACCTGTCTTCTACAACTCCTCCCTTTCCTTCCCCTCCCTCTTGTACACCTACTGTAACCTGTACATAGTTTGAGGGAGTCCTATCTTCCTTCCTGTCTTCTGTGAGAATCCTAATTATTTCCCTCAAACTTTCCAACTGCCCCCTCATACCCCTCAATGCCTCACCACACCCACAATAAGTACACTCGCGCTCCTTAGCCGTTCTTTACAGAAAAAAATTAAATTAAAAAATAAAATAACTTATTTGCAAAAAAAATTAACGGAGGGATATATTGTCTGGGATAGTACACAACAATAAGGTAATTAATATACGACTACACTACAATACTACTTAGTCGTGCTCTATTTTTTTATCCTACAACCCCTAACAGGATAAAAACTGCTGTTAATTACTGAATATCGAAAGTAATACACAAGAACTACACAATTCCAAACTGCAATTAAGCCTATCCTAATTACAACAATATTTAAGTAAGAGTTTCTACGGATACCTCTACTACACCATTACTACACAAATATTTTACAATAATAAAATAAGCACACTAAATTCTAATAGGATATTACTCGTATACTACTGTACAGTACACTACAGTAATTTTTAAACTACTTTCAGACGTATCCTAATTACGATACCGGTACCGTACCGTATGTCACTACTAAGCACAACAGAAATGAAATATTCAAGAACTACTGTACTCAAAGATTAGCAACGAAGCTAAATGCTTAGACAAATTATTATTAGTATTACGGTCTAATAGATACACACGAAAGATAACACACGAATATAGCAGGCAAGATACGGCACTATCTAAATGTACTGTATCCATACTACAATGTATCTACATTACACTACACTGCGTTTGGTTAAATGCTTAAGTATCAAAAGGATTGCCGTACACGAAGAAAAACACGAATATAACTGGCAAGATACTATCAAATATATTATACCTTATCTTCACTACAATTCTACTGAAATGTGGTTATGTGATTATTACAGCTGGTGGATTACTATTATTTTCCCTACTCCACGGGACGGAGAATAAAAGTGTCCCTAATTAGGCCTACTGAAAAATACGAGGTTGTCTACAATAATTTCTCAAAAATTTCTATCAAAACTACTACTACTACTACTCCAGGGACTTGAACTGCAATTACTGGGATATATGAACTTTATTATTATTAGCTAACCGTTCGTAAATACTGAAAGATCGAGGGAGCGAAATATAAATTACGGATACTAACTACCTACTCAGAAGTACAAATGAATGGAATACAAGGTCAGCTGATTTTTTATTTATATTTACTTGACTACACTACACCCTTTGTTCACGACTGTAGCCAACAATGCAATATTTTAATATGAGGAGCGACAATAATCAATAACAATACAAC
The DNA here is from genome assembly GCF_040414725.1 of Anabrus simplex. NCBI lineage: Eukaryota > Metazoa > Arthropoda > Insecta > Orthoptera > Tettigoniidae > Anabrus > Anabrus simplex. The sequence continues at coordinate 395,233,370 of NC_090269.1, forward strand.
AACTGTTAACTATTACCGTGTAATCTCTTTAACTTCTTTTTAAAATGGAAGTTTACAGGCGTATCGTGTTTTTAATGTAGTAAATTATTACCTTCGCGATAGTTTGAACGTATATCTATACGAAATACTGGATAAGTTTGTCTTGCCGTAACATCCACAATATTTCTCCCTCAGGAAAGGTATGCGACATTCATAAACGTTCTATTTTCCTTACCGATATTTTCAGCTTGGTCGATTACGGTTTTTTAACTTTTCTTCTAATTTCGGGTCAAGGATATGGACAGTGTTATTTCTTTCCGGTCCAGAGAACAAAATTTACATTCTCAGCGCTCTGCGAGCTAAACCCGTAGTAAGGTTTGACTATATTAACCAAAAATCGAGAACGACGTATGCACGCATTCTGGCGGCTAAATCATGTTTCTTCATGTATTAGTTACGATAATATTTCAACAGATGGCAGTATTATATGTCTTTGTAGTTGAATTTACAATATTACTGGCGAGTGTGCGTTGCTAGATGTCACTCAACGTGCTCTAAACATGGCTTCTCGCGGCAAACAAGTGCTTGATAAAAGTGATACTTTCGGAATTTTATGTAATTGTAAACCCTCATATCTAGAAAAAAAAACCTCACTGATGCGTAGTTATTCTTACGTATACATGCAAATATGAAACACACGGGGAACACGCGGTAGGCTGTAAAATGAATTCCAGTTATAATGAAATGTTTCGAATTCACACTCGGATGTCAATAATATTTCCATTTGTGCATAAAATTATAATTACATAACATCAATATCATCATCACTCTAAGTATCTTCGCTAACATCACCTTCCGAGCCAATTTTATGAAGGCTTCCATTTTCGTTATTTTATAACTATTATTATTTTTATAACACTTTCATTATTGTTGTTGTTTTGTAATTGCAATGCTACATTTTACATGATCAAAATAATTATTGTAAATATAATAGTATTTCAGAAAACTGTACTTAGTAATCCGTCAGAATTTTTTAATTCCCAAAATATGGTATAATATCTAAACAATTTTAAAAACTGAGGTGATAGCTAACGTGAAACAAACACATTTTTCAAAACTAGATGCTCAAACAAGCATAAAGGAAATAATCATGCAAATATCTCTTAAAGGTACAGAGATACAATTTTTTTTAATCATTCTATATGCCCAGTACAGAAGCTTTGTTAGGAATATTCAGGCCCAGACCGGATTGGGATAAATTATTGTCTTTTGGCCACTACAACACTAGAAATTGATTAACTCCAGTACCATTTAACACATGGTCTTCTTCAAAGGTATCATTAATTCAATCTCACTTTATCTCTCTGCGCCATTTAGGGCCAATATTGAACGGAGGTCGCCTCTTCACTTCAATCATAGCAGGGCGGGGAAGGTTAATCTCAAACTTTTGTACAAACAAACAAACAGTAAGTATGAAACACCCAAGGGGATGAGCTGGTCCAGGATACTGTGGCGCTGTAAATTAGATGCAAGTAGCGGCAGGATTAAGCTGCTCGTGCCATAATTTGTGCGGCTGAAGGTCGCCCGAGGTCCTTTGTGTGGCCACAATGTATCATCTCGCCTCCACTACAGGCGGACAGCTGAGATAAAGCACCGCAAGATGAACGACTTGCTGCTGGGGTCGGGTCAGCGTAACAACACAGCCGCAGGAAGGCTAAAAACAAGGAGGCGTCGAGCAAAACCATCAGCAGAGCTTTAATGATTGCTGGGAGTGTACGAGCCAGTTCATAACTTTAGATATTTTCTTGTCGGGACACAGAATATGACTCAGCGCTTCATTACACAAGATACACGTTTAGATGCGGTCCGTTACAGACTCGCTAGTTTATATTATTTCAGGATGTTAGGTGTAATGGAAAAATTCTGAAAGAATTTGATGCCTTTAAATACCTAGGAAGTTAAATAACTAGGAAAGGAAACATCAAGGAACAAATTAGGATAGGATAGGAAATTGCTAAAAATATCAATACTGTGTATCAGATATCCTACCAAAGCAAAAGCTATGATATATAAATCACATTACCGTATTTGCCAATATTGACCTATGGATCAGAATGTTGGGCTTGGACAAGAAAACATCTGAGTAGATAACAAGCGACAGAGATTCACTTTCTGCGAGGGATCTTGGGTAAAACGAGGAGAGACAAGGTAAGGAATGAGGCAATACGAAACACACTACAGATCAACCCCTTTAAAGAAAATATGGAGAGAAATAGGCCACGTCAAAAGAATGGGACAAGAAGGATTACCAAGAAGAGCTCTTGAATGGATAGAATCTGGAAAAAGACCAATTAGAAAACCACGAACAAGATGGAGGAATCAGGTGGAGAATGATGTAAATCGGAGAGGACTACAATGAGAGACAATGATGAACGATAGACTGTGGGGAAAAAAGACAAGACTGGAAGAGGCTCTACGAACAACCTGCATAAACAGAAATGTATCAGGAAGATGAAGACCGTTTTCCATGTGGATGATACGAAAGGAGAGTATACTCCGGTAATACTTTAACGTACAGGCTGGTCCCAGAACTACGGGCAGTAATCAGGGCGTGGGTAGAGCACCGCAAAGCAACACAATACATCCGTAAGAAGATACTGTGACAATAAAGTAGTTCGGCAAGTCTACAACGCTGGCGGTAGACGACAATATCTGTGTATTATCGGGAATGTGTGAGGAGCTAAAAGCGATAAAACAATACCGTCTGCGAATGGCTGATTTTTAAAATAAGAAGCCTCATTAGAAGGAACTGGAAGCTGATTAACAAACAACCCAGAATGATATAGAAGTAGAAACTACGAAGAACATTCATATGCCTATATAAAAAGCGCAGCTGAGGGCGCACGGATTCAGTCTTGAGTTAGTAACAAGTGAATGCAAGCAGTTTCGGGACGGTCACGATTTTCTGACGGGAGTCATTCAGGGAATAATGAGTCCAAAATACGGCTATGCGGAGTTCAACGGGGCTTCTTACTCGTGAAGCTGTTCCTAAACAACTCTCAAAAGAAATGTGTTCGATTTAGTCCGTGAGTAAAAATTGTGTCGCAACAATAGCTGCCAACAAAGACTAAACACGAAACTGATGATACAGGATTTGTGAGAAAAATAACTGAAAATAAACTGAAATCCGGAAGACCATTCATTTGCCTTCAAACTTACGCTTCCGTTCTGAACATATGGTACATATGGAATCCTTAACCTTTGCAATTAAAAAAATTTCACAACGAAATCTGTTGGCAAGTCTTGTATCTATCAGATCGTTTTCGGTATACAGTAAATCTGAAAGGTACCTATGTATCATCCCCTGAATCTTTAAACAGTATGGACCTAATCCTGGAATGCAGCTACGGTTAGCAGAAGGATGAAAAGGACTTTGACTATTATACTGCCTTACATGGTTCATGAAATAATTATCAGGTAGCACCATATATTGATGCATGTCGTTTACTTGAGGTTGTGGGAAATAAACAAGAACATTGTGACATTGGGGCAACACGAATTAAAATGTCTATTTACAATTTTCGCAGCGAAGTGTCATGCATGACAGTGCATACAGATTTCATTTAATAACCCTAAATTGAGTAATTCAATGTATGTTTCATAATAAAAGACGTTTAGAAATATGATATATCGTCGTTGCCGGGACGAAACCTCCTATGTGTTAATATTTTTGGAAATATACTGACCCGCAGCACATACATTATGAAGGTCGAGAATGCCTTGACAATTGTCACACAATATTGCACCTTAGATGACAGAACCTTACCTGCCGAAGTTGTAAGCTAAAATATTTCACATAGGAGGTTTTGTCCCGGCAACGACGATATGCTGAGTTGGATTCCTTTCCTTTTCTCGCTTATTGGAACCAATATGGAACAAAAAGTAACATTTTGGAGATAACATAATTTCATAGAGCCATCTACTGGACTAACATAGAAACATCTGCGGAGAGAAATGTACACAGAACCCTCTATTGGCCTGTCATAGAAAGATCAGCGGAGACAACTTCCATAGAGCTATCTACCGGCGAATACAGTTAACTGCAACGACCTAAGCTTCGTATTATTCAAATTAATTTACTATTTTATGCAATGAAGGACTTTTTTAGTAATGCCGAAATGGAGACCTTTCTTTTTATGATTAACACATAGGCGTTAGTATTGCGGTTTTCTAGCAATATTGTGTTACACTTTAAAATGTTATATATGGATGCCATTGAAGCTTTCACAGCCCGTACTTATAGACATGATACTGTATAGGCTTTTGGGCTTATGCCATGTCAAGGAAGTAAGGTGAAATTCTTTACGTTTCGCAGAGAACTGTGCTCTGCGTCCTCAGAAGAAATCTCGACTGTCCACGAGAAAGGCTTCTTAAACAATGACACTTTAAAATGTAGATGTTATAATAGAAATGGAAATGGTACGTGCATTCGCCACCAGATGGCTCCCAGGTCGTGGTACAACCCTAGCGTCCGAAGCGGAAGCTGACCGAACTATCAGAAACAGTCTAAGCGGTTCACATAACGTGTGTACCTAGCATATGAAATTCACAGGTGTCTATGTCATATGTTTACACTGTTTCTGATGGTTCGGTCAGAGGTCATCGGCAGATGTTTCATTCCAGGCTTGTGTCTATGTCATGCACCTGTCAATGTCATATGTTTCGTATATTAGTATAGATTAATGCTACCAAGCCATTCAATGTGACTCGGCTGCTGGTTAAATCACTAAAAAAAATTGTGGTCAATTAGTCATCATTGATCTGTATTCAGGAGTTTTCCCAGGTGGCTGAAACCCTATCAGTTATTCACTCAGCCTTTTCTTAAATATTTTCAAATGATATATTTCAAATAATGGGTCATTTCTTAAATATTTTCAAATGATATATTTCAAATAATGGGTCACCTTACCGATGGGTTGCGGCTCTTTTGTATTTTTTTTTACAATGACCATCAACAAGTCGCAGGATGAAACGATAGCTTGATCTAGCTTACTCCAAGGTGAGCAACAGCAGAAGCAGCGATAAGTATGTCTGCGTTTCCGGTAACAACGTATGTAATGTTTTGTGTAAATAGGACCCAATATAGAGGGGTTCTGAGGTGGTGGTGATGGTGATGGTGGGGGTGGTGGTGATAGTAGTTTTAAGAGGAAGTTCAACCCTCAGGTGTTCAGAGACGCGTCATGGGTAGGTGGGACAATGACATAAGCAGAAGTGCCGTTCCACTGAAGGATGGGAACATTCGAGAGGCGTACGATATGCGGTCGTTTTCAGAAGACTAAATGGAAGGTGATGATGCAGTACCGGTACACAGATTTTTAAATTTACACTTCAGATTTTCTAGTAAATTCTTCTATTACTGAGAGTTCTAAGATTATAACAATCTAATTTCAAGTAGTATTTCTTTTAAAACTCTTTACGTGGGAAGAGTCGCAGGCACTGATAATTAAACATAATAAGCACCTTAAGCAAAGATTTATTCATTTTTAGTAATTGACAGCTTTATCCTGTACCTGTCTATCGCTACATGGCGTTCTTGCTTTTGCTTCTCCGTGACGGCCGGAACCGCACCCTCTTCCTTAAGACCACGCCTTAAAAACCACGCCATGTCAAATATCCCTTAATTAACTCTGTTTAACTTTCGCTTTGTTTATCAATAGCTCCTTACTGAGAACTATGGGGGAGACTTAGCCAGGTCTCTGAAACATTTTATACATATGTACATGGGGCTCAACATTTTTCTCTATATCTTACATATTTGTGAACAGAATACTCATCAGCTATATTAAGACAAAATTGTAAGTATGATGCATTTTCAGAATTATCGTCAAAATAATATTTATACAAAATTACGCCCCATGCCACTAGATCACTGCCGGGACTTGGCCAACCAAGCGACTGCTGCTCAACCAGAAGGCCTGCACGTTACGAGGTGACGTGTGATAAGCACAAAAAATTCCCTTGGCCGCTATTCTTTATATTTAAGACCATGGCTGCCCTCTGACCGATAGATAGTGCCCCAGATGTTCAACGTAATGGACCACGAACCAGCCCCTTGATCCAGAAAAAATTTCCAACCTAGCCGGCAATCGAACGTGGAGCCTTTGGTAAAAAGACAGGCTTGCTACCCCTTTGCTATTGGCCTAAAAATTATATTTAGTCCCTGGAAGAACTGTAATTGAATTTTATTTAGTACTTCAAAGCCATATTTTATTTTAAATTTAGTTCCATTAATTTTAATGATTCGGCTAAATCCGCTCCAATAACACTGCAAAACACACTCTTTGAATGTAGTAATACATATTATAGCCTATCTTCCAAACACATTAAACAAGACAAATATGAAATTTCGTGTCGTTACCACCGAAGTGATCAACCGCGCTATTTACATACTTCACCATCAGAGTACCAGATGATTATAGGACGAAATAAGTTGCTTCAGCTTCTTCTTATCCAGGGTTAAAGCCATATTTCAGTTAATGAGGAATTGGTCGTATTGCGGATTGCACATATTCGAACATACTATATCACCTTAATTATATTCGACTACAGTCTCGATATTGCGCCTGTCTAGAAAATGGGATGTCACATAACAAGAGAATACAGTTTCATTACGGAACAGAATAGATCAAGGCAAGAAATTTGAATTGATAAGACAGTAGTCACCCATATTAGTTTGGCCACCACTAAGTATAATCCTCACAAATGTAAACGATTTATAAGATAGTATTTCCCCTTCCAACTCTACTTTATTCCGTACGAGAAAATGTTTAAATAATTTGGAAATAAATATGAAGGCATACTAAAATACATTAGAACTCCGATATCTCGAAGTGCTTCGAAAGGCTCAAAATACATCGACTTTTCTAAAATTCAAGGAATTGGAAAACGCCCATACTTCTTTAGTTAGCTGCGAGAATATCAGCTTTCCCAGCGAAAAGTACGATTCCTTTGAGTTATTTTCGTTTATTCCATACTCTACTGACCTGGAACGTATTAATGCCCAATTTCAATACAAATTTTCTATGCTTGTTCCCGTAGTATAGAATTCTGGATCGGAATGTCTCGGCCCCTTATACACATCACATACTCAAACACCTATCTACAGTAAACACTTCTTTTCCTATTTGTTGCTAGTTTGAAGTTTTAACCTTCGTAGTACCAAGATTAAGAATACACACGGATTACCAAGCGGAGTGCAAATATAACCAAATGGAATATTGCGTATTTTTCCATATTTTATTCAAAAATTCAAATATTGTCAACTTAATACGGACAAAGTAAATCATGCTTATGATGTGAAATACTTTCGCATTCATCATGAAACCTAAGTCACCGTGAACAAATAACTAAATCACTTGTTTTTAAATAACATTAAGGTACAAAAACAGAAATAGTATGCGAGTCCTTTTCGGGAGTACTTCTCTAATATGGTAGCTGAATTGGAGGGACTTACGAGAACCCAGCTTCCGGAGAAAAATATGGTGGAAACAATTTCATGCATACAACTTATTCATTATAGCCTCCAAATCCTCCGGATTATCAGGATTATATTCTCAAGCTAGCAGTGTACAATTTCTGTGCCATGCTAATGAATTACGCATTGCTGTCAGAGACACAAAATAAATTCTTGATACAGAAAAGAAATACTTATCAGGCGGTGTTGGGAAGAGACGCAGAGAAAAATAAACACTGTGCATACCTTATCAAGCTGGGTGCAAATATACCCCACTTTGTTTTCTGATGCAAACTTTTAAAACAAATGCCGCTTGGTTTTCACTTATGGCTGTGTCATGATATTCAACCAGGTGTATTTAACAATTTAACCGTGTATGAAACATCTACAAAAATATTAAAACACGTAGTAATTAAAAATGACAATTGGGGCACTCTTGTACTCTGCTTTCTATACGGAATATTAAACATGGTTTCCGAAGAAAAATAACGAGTCCTGTATATGTGTAGAATGTCTATTGAAAGGTTTAAGAATTTCTAAATTCCAGAAACAGACAAATTTGTTACTTTCATAAATGTGTCTCTGTGTCATGCTTGGCTTTGGGAATATGAAAGCGATTTATGTACAACCAATACAAGCCCCGATTCCCGTGATAAAAATGTATTTCGATGTGTTGGTTGAAGTTCGTTTTCCAGTAGACTTAGAAGAGAGATGTGTATAGAAATTTTTGGTTGAATGAGAAAGCAATGGGAAACCACCTCATACCTCACATCTCTAGTGCATCTCACTGACACGTAGGCTATGAAAGCTGATGGTGAATCTACGGAGGATGCAAACAGTCCTCGAGATGAACACTAAACAAACATTCACAGACTCATCGAATTCATGATATCATTCATATGTTTATTGAGTTACGTACTGTACCTGTCGTAGTTCTGTAAATATTCAGTTGTTTCTTCTTCCTCAGTTAGCAGCGGCAGATATAACTCAAAAATAATTCGAACTTCAGATCATCCCCACGCGATGTAGTCCATTGTACTAGGCAATTGCTACAACAATCCTCACCATGTGTTTCGCGCACAGGCGATCTCTTCCCAGTTTCTGAATCCCATTGCACCCAGGTATGGATCATACTCTCTCCATTTGGTCCTAACTATTGCCAAGTACTTTTGTCACATAAAAGTTATTACTTACTCTGTCGTATCTGTTTCCGACCACATGCCCTGAATATATCGTCGCTGCCGGGATAAAACCTCCTATGTGAAATATTTTACCTTAGAACTTTGGCCGGTAAGGTTCTGTCATCTAAAGTGCAATATTGTATGAATGTTGTCAAGGCATTCTCGCTATTCATAATGTATGTGCTGCGGGTCAGTATAACTCCAAAAATACTATCACATAGGAGGATTTGTCCCGGCAACGACGATATTCTTTCATTCGTTCCCCATTCTCTAGTGTTTGTGTCAAATAGTGTTTTTGAGATGCTACTTCTAATAGATTATATTACAGATTAACTTAAATGTGAATAATGGCATTCAGTAACAAGTATCGGGAGGCTTAACCTTTTCGTGAGATTATTACGCTTCACGTTGCGTTGCACTTTCCGTAAAAGCCTTGTAGTATCTAGGCTTTAGGTTACGGTAGTTGCATAATTCCTATTGTGCATTGAAACAATCAATAAAAAGCACCAAGAATTGTGACTCCTTTCTGAGGTCGTCTTAGCCTAGGTACTGCACGTTGTTATCATTTTAGGTGTTAATAGTTGTTTCTATTGTGCTGTTTCCCATTCTCTACTGAATGCGGATAACCATCATTGTGGTATTCGGTTGCATTTAATCGAAAATTTTACAAATGAACTGGAATGTTTCACGAACAGGCTCGGTAGCACTTCTTGCATATTTCATATTAGTAACTCTACGAACATTTACTGTCTTTAGACGATGAATACAGTAATCAGGTTGAATTACACTGCAATAGACAACTATTATCTGATCGCAGGTTTAGAGTACACAGAAATGTTACCATAAATTTTTACAATCTTATTAGGAGTATTATTTTTCTAAATGTCCATCCTACTGGATTACAGTCCACGTGATCGACTTAGGAACACCATTTTCTACGACAGAAAACCATAAGTAGAGGCTCTCTTGTCAGCATTGATGGTACCTTGTCATAGTTATTTTGATCTTCCAATTGGTCGTGTTACCTTGACTTCAAGTTGGTAGCAGCACGAGCGACGGTTTTAAATGCTGCGCGCATTATTTGGCAATTTCCAGAGGAGACGTTTATGCGTCGATGCCTGTCTTCCGCCGAATAGCATCGTTTGTAATGTGGTCAAGGCTATAGATTCCCATTGATCAACGCTGTTTCCGTAATGTGAGTCTGTACTCTACTTGTCCCGTAACCGACCAGTACTCAACTATGTAAATAGAGGCAGGGCGAACAACAGTACTGTATTCAGAACTTTCGTATTTCAGATTTCAAGAACCTGGATGACAAACTTTAATGTGCACACAGGGTATGTGTATATTATTAAGGAAAGAATTGAATGTAGTCGGATAAGCAGTATTTGGCATTTCAATGCAGTCAATTTGAACAATGAGTATTTCCAAGTTGTTGCAGAAATGTTTGTTATTATTTGAACGAGTGTCACAATTTGAAGAAATAATCTGCTTCGGAACACTGTGGCTTTTGTGGGGAAGTACGATTGCTAAATGTCAGTCTTGATATTATTACACTAGTATTTATAAGCATGATAGGAGTACCAGCTGACGTCGATTTTAGGAACAGCATTAAATGATAAATACACATTTGAATTTTCCTGTTGTGAAGAAGAGGAAATCATTGTATAAAATACTTATAAGGTAAAGTAAAGCGCTAGAGGAAACGAATGTTGCTGCATTATCATTGAGGCAAGTCAGAAATCTCCTGAGGATGTTAATGTTAACGTAGGACAAAGGAATCGTGCGTGACTCGAGCTACGGAAGTACAGTCTGTCTTTGTTTGTTAATCGCGTTGGAGACAAGTATTCTCTGTAGGAACGTCAACTAGGATGCACGCTACTCCTCTTGAAAAAGCTAGCCTTGTTGAACGTTAAGCTTATTATATCAAACTAAGTTACCCACTTGAAGGAAGCCACGTTATGAGACGGCTAGGTTAATGACTATTCTTGAATGTCTGAGGTGCTACATAGAATTTAAAGTACTATCATGAAGAGTAAAACAACCTTGAAGTTGAACTGTGAATCCTTATAACGATTGCTTTTTTAGTATCGAGTGTTATATATTACCCGTGTGTGAAGCTGTATGATCAACGCTAGGTTAAAGTTTCGGTAGCCACACAACGAGGATGAATCTACAACGCCAGTGGATCAGGAAGGCAACATATGAGAGTGAATGAGAGCGGCCGTTCCATCGAGATGACTCTTTCCTTTCTCCTTTCAGTAGTTTCTCTTTGCAGATTAGCAGCACGTTGTGGTTATAGGTAGGACCCTGTGCGGATATACAAAATGTTATCCGCCACCGCTCCACATCCGCACTTCCTTCATCCACACCTGCATCCGAATCCGCAACCGCATTTGTTCATCCGTCTCCACAAATGGTTATTCCCGGATATTGCAACTATTGGACTATATTACATCCAATGGATGTATTTGCTAACATAATACAACAGGCCTGACACCTGTCACTAGCCACCTACAGTCACAGATTTATGATAGATTTCCTTTTGCGATAACTACCGACATATTGAGCGGTTCTCTTCCGATGAAGTAGGCAGCTTACTTTAATATTACGCTTTAGTGAATTACGTTTCTTATTAACCTTGGGAAAAGGAACTTCATAAGAGGACATTAGCTTTATTATTCATTACTTCTGCATTATACGAGCATTATATTTTCATGCGATACACAAGAATGAATGAATGAATGAATGAAGGAAAAGCTGCATAGAAGGTTTCATAGAACATTCGTGCCCAGGTGAATTCTGAAGCGATCATGCATGATTTAATCCGGAACTTGTTACTTTATTATGCCTTAGAAATGTTATTAATTCAGATTTAACATTCTATTGAAATGTCTTCTGATTTATGTAATCGGTTGTGGAATCCAGCAGCCATGTTTGTTTACAAGCTTCAACAATATATAGGTCCCATTGTTGGACAATAATTGGATTAATCCCGTGAGTTAGTTTCAAGTTTCCTTTGAGACTGTCTTTTCCAACCTACTTCTGTATTGTTTTAGAGATGAATGAATGCGATGCTGATATCTCATTTTAGAATGCATGTTGTTTATAATTTATGCTATCCTCATCGTATCCATCCCTTTGCCTGATTCTGACATTGCTTATATACCATTGCATGAGACACCCTGCACGTCTCAGGCCTTCTACTTTGTCTGGCATCCAATTCTTGATCCAGGCTGACACTGAGAAAAATTTTAAAGATTGGCCCATGTGAAGAAAATGACGAAAAAATGTCCCGTTGTCGACCCGTTGTCCCACTTTGGTTTCAAAATTGTGTATGTTGGTATTCTCTTGACATATAGCGGTACCGTTACCTCTCTACATGACATACATCCAGCCTGTGATACTGCGAATATGATTTGCAATTTACTTTTTTCTGGTGAAAAGAAAACCTACAACCTGTTTTCCAGTCCTTGACCGGGTCAGGGATGTAATGAATGAACCAGATATAGGCTATTATTACAATGGGGTCGCCACTCCCAAGGTGATTGTTAATGACTGATAAATGCTATGAAATGAGAATGGAGAGTGTTGCTGGAATGAAGGATGACAGGGAAAACCGGAGTATCCACTTTGTCCAGCACAAATCTCACATGAGAGACCGGGATTTGAACCACGGTATCGATCGGTGAGAGACCGAAGCGCTGCCGCCTGAGCCACGGAGGCTACTCACTTTTGTCTGGTGATGTTGATATACGTCATTACAACACTAGGCCTACATAAATTCTTACCATGTCCATTACTTTACAAACAACTGCTTATATTATACTGAATCTAAAGCAAAACTCAGAGCCCTATGTATATATGTAAGTAGTGGAAGGTTTACCAGGTACAAGGTCAGGCATTGCTGCAACTTTGATAACGTATGATAGGCCACTGCACTGTAAATTGTTTATTACCATCAAAACTACATGGAACTTTTGTGTCATACATAAAAATCAACAGCAAGCATGGATCTGGTATAAAATCTGAACGGCTGATTATACTGGATGAATCTCTCATATCTGATGGATTTGTATCCGTCTTCTTTGATGGACATCTGTGCGATCTCCTTTTGGAGCCAAAGCACCGTACTTCGCAAGAAACTTACATAAATATTACTATTACTTCCATATATCTCTACACACACCCTATGGCACTACAGCCCTTGAAGGGCCTTGGCCTACCAAGCGACCACTGCTCAGCTCGAAGGCCTGCAGATTACGAGGTGTCGTGTGGTCAACACGACGAATCCTCTCGGCCATTATTCTTGGCTTTCTATACCGGGGCCGCTATCTCACCGTCAGATAGCTCCTCAATTCTAATCATGCTGGCTGAGTGGACCTCGATTCAGCCCTCAGGTCCAGGTAAAAATCCCTGGCCTTGCCGGGAATCGAACCCGGGGCCTGCGGGTAAGGGGCAGGCACGCTACCCCTACACCACGGCGCTGGGTCCACATGTCTCTAACAAACAATGATTTCAGACTGCATCAATACCTCTTCACTCTGATCAGAACTGAAGGCGTCAAAAACCACATAAATTAGAATTTCTGATGTCTAAATTGGTAACGGGGAATAGGGACACATAAACGTCAAATCTTCAGAAATTTCTAGCATTATCAACTGTCTAGTATCATAGTGAAAATTGTTTGAAGAACATTGAAACCTCCAGACGAAGTATTCCATTGAATTGAACTTATTTGCTATTTTAACCCCCAAAAATGGAACATATGATGAAAGCTATGCTAAAGTTCAATACGTTATACCTGGAGCACCAATCAGAGTATAGGAATTTATAACGTAAATATTAAATATTGGCTTCCACAATAAGTTTTCAACAGTTTGGAATTCTGTCATTTGGTTACAAATACTCTCGCACCATAATTGTTTGCTATTTCGATTGTATTGAGAAACTGAAATGTTGCTCAAGGCCTTTTAAATGGGACATGATTGACTGATACGAAATACGTATGACAATTGTCTAGACCGGAAAGTACTACTGGTGAAAGGATAGCTTCACGCACGTTGATGCCAATGTCGGTATAACACCAACAGACACAATACTTTCTTTGAATGCAAAAGTCGAGAGTATCCTATTCATCATCGGTCTATTAACAAAGCACAAGTATAAGTATTTGATACCCGGTATTTACTCATGGCCAGTTGAATGTTGCAATGTATCAAATGTGTTACTTCAATAATATGAAAGTGCAAATAGTGCTAAAAGATCATACTACTGTCGAAATAACATCTAAAAATTGTTTTAATAGTGTATCATATGCAGTGAATACGATATCAGTCATCATTAAAGGGAAATTACTATATACAGTACTATTTCTATCACTAAATTATATCACATTATATTTTCATGTCCGCACCATAATTAAACTGTTTCATTTATTTAGATTTGGTTACTCCACGTTCAAATTGAGGAAAAAATAGCGTGATGAAAACACAGTGAATAATTTACGAAACAATAACAGTATGCATATTTAATGAAATTTATAATATAGAAATGGATAAAAATATATATACTGTATATATATGAGCCAACAATTCCATTCTATCAACAAGAGTACCAATTGGATTGGATATAAATAATGATATTAAATGATATTCCTCTCTTTTAATTCAGCTTCTGTTAATCATTTAAGTAGATCAGGTATCAACAAGTGAAGAATCTGTGACTATCTTGAATTATTCAATCTAAATCTTAAATAACCACCACTCCTAACATGTGTAAAGGAACAACCTGTACAATATTCTAACCTATCATTACGTCATGAACTCAACAAGATTACTTCTAAATTTTCTCTTGTTTTAACGATATTCTTTGTCCTCAGAGACAATCTCCAGTTAGGAAAAGTATAAAAAAAATACATGGATGTGGCATATTACAGACTTGAGCTAAACCAGGAAGTCTAATTGTTGCAGCCACTAAATAACCACTCTCGATGCTGTCATAATGTCGATAATTCCGAAGGTTCTAAGTGGGTATGTGAAGGTAATGTGTTTCATGGTCTAGAAATATTATTCTTCATAGTCACAGCTTGAAGAAGCTTGTAGGCACCACGACTGCATCGTAGAACCTCTTCATGGATGTCCAGTGCACACGCGGTTTAGTGGGACCCATACACTCCGTGAAAGATGAAATCTGAGTGGAGGCTGCGTAGCGTCGAAGACAGATACATCAGGAGACTTGCTATTCATTTTGGTCCTTCCATTGTTATTCAGCATGTACTGCTTTGTCATTGCGTGAAAGGAGGTCCAGGGGATCTCATTCCATAGTCAGGTTCCTGCAGGCCAGAAGATTTTCTTCATCTGGGACCATTCCACTTGGGTGGTGTGGGTCGTCTTGCAGGTACTCCTACTTAATAAGCTTCATTTTATGCCTCTATAACCAGTGCGCAATCGTTATAGAGGGAGCTCAAGGTAGCGAAGGGTATTTGAGAACCGGTGTAAAAATCTCTTAACAGTTTCGTCGATGGAGGTCGTGCACACAGTTCCCCTCCATGGTAAAACAACTTGTAATTGTTAGACTGGATAGAAATGTTCTTCGACCTTGGTCTGGTAGATTGCATATGATGTCCGAACAGCGGACGGCGTAATTCAAGGTTTTAGGGCATTCCATTTGGGCTGGGACATGTCTTCTTATAGCAGATTGTGGTACTAATGTCAAATTACATAGTTTTCCCTTGGTAGTTTGTGTTAGGCATCCTGTTCTATAGTTCACATTTTATTGCATTTAAAATGCGATTTTTTATTTTTAAATGTGCGTAAAAATTGTCATTCATCTCGTTTTGTGCGAGTCAGTTTCTTGTAATTTTAAACCCCAAAATATACTAAATACGTAGTATCAACATTTTATATGTGGTTAATATTCTTGTTCTCTACTCAAAATCAATTAAAGATTAATTGTGTGCTAACTAGAGATTTAAATAAGACACAATAGTTTTTAATGTGTTTGTTAAGTTAATTAAGGCTTGAAACGTAATGTAGGCATACAAACAACTCCTTTTTCCATATCTTCAGGAGAAACGTTTCGATCACAATGGATTATGATGCCTTTTAGCACGAAAAACGAAATCTCGACATCGCATCAGGTCAGATAGATATCTTCTGAAGGGTTCAGCGTTTCTCCGCTGAGTATCTACCTGGAGTAAATAAAATGATATTAACGGGATTTCTTTGAAGAACAGCTTCGATTTCTTTCACGACTTGTTCACTAGCAGTTTCACTGACATCAGTGAGTTCCTTTTTTAGTCATATAATTATGATGTCAATCCATTCCATGAGTGAAATTCAGATTGCTTTCCACTTCTTCCTCCTTTCAGAAATCCAGTTGAAGTCGATATATGCCAGATAACAATAGATAAACATAGTAAAAGGTGAGCTTCCATCAGTGAGAGAGGTTGTACGTAGGAGATCTTTCACTCCCCTAGGTGTTATGGAACAAAAAGATTAGAAAAGCAATACCAGTTTATGCCTGAAGGATGGGATCACCCATATCGTCATGTACTGACTAATTTGAGTTCAGTATGATATAAATATGTTAAATGAAAATGAATGTTTGCTTGATTGTATTCTATAGAATCAAGAACTACTGCACCGATTTCGCTGAAGATTTCATACTTTGCTCTTATTTCTCCCAAGAGGGTTAAGGAAGTTGTTTGTCATGTTAAATTCTCACCATTCCCTAGATTTGGCCCTTTAGCACATCACAATAAGCTATTATAGGTGAAATATGGAATTTGTCGTACAAGGAGGAGATAAAGCTCATTTGAAGCCTCGCGATGCGAGAAACAAACCTCGGCATGCCCCTATGGCACCCGTAAACCACATTTTAAGACTCTAAAACAAACGCCGGGCTGAGTGGCTCAGACGGTTGAGGCGCTGGCCTTCTGACCCCAACTTGTGAGGTTCGATCCTGCCTTCCGGTGGTATTTGAAGGTGCTCAAATACGTCAGCCTCGTGTCGGTAGATTTACTGGCACGTAAAAGAACTCCTGCGGGACTAAATTCCGGCACCTCGGCGTCTCCGAAAACCGTAAAAGAGTAGTTAGTTGGACGTAAAACAAATAATATTATTATTATCTAAAACAAACCGTCTTCTAGATATCGGCACCTCAGTACCCCGGTTCTAGGAATCGGCTGAAGAAGTGACCCGCCGTAACCATGGCGACGTTAAATCAAGGATTCTACATTATCGAAATAGTGTCGATCCATAAATTTTAGGGTCGCTTAGATGAATTTTGACAAAATTATAGATGTGGAACCAAAAGAGATACGTTTACTGGATCCACATCTCCATACATTTATCACTACGTTGTCGTAGATAAATGCCGTAATAGAATGTATCATTAACAGGAATACGATAAACGTGTTCTATCAGACAGCTTCATAATGCTCATTTCACTATCTTTTATTCGTTATACATACCTCCCTCATATTATTCGGTCTTTATCTCACATAAAAAGTAGAACTTTTATTATCGATGCCGATCAATGCAAGTTATATTTAATGGAAATTTTCCAGTACAAAGAGAAATTATTCTATTACTTATGTGAATCAACGAACGATATTTTAGGTTATCATTTATAATCGCACAAACATCAGAACTGCGCAGACTACTTGAGTTTCGCGAGGCCATTTTCAGCCATACCAATGTAAACACAGCGCTTGGTATAAGTTTTGCAGAATGCGTACTTAAACTCGCTGTTAATAATATTCAGAAGGCCATGGATTCTCTACAGTCTAGGTATTGCACATGAATTGCAAAGTACTAAAATTCTTCCTATATAACTTGACTTTCGCTAGGCCATTTTGTGCCTTCCCAATGTAAACACAGCGCTTGGTATACATTCTGAAAAGTGCCTGCCTAAACTCGCTGATAATAAAATTCAGAAGGCCATTGAATCTCTAAAGTCTACCCTGCCCGATAATAGCGAAGTACTTAAATTCTTCCGTTATAACACATTATTCTTGGAGAAGACATTATCTCTCAACACTTGAGATATACGAGCACAACAGAATATCGCGAATGTTGTTTGCACATCGCAACACTACAGCTTTCGTATAATAATAATAATAATAATAATAATAATAATAATAATAATAATAATAATAATAATAATAATAATAATAATAATAATAATGGGTTTACGTACGACTAACTACTTTTTACTGTTTTCGGAGACCCCGAGGTGCCGGAATTTAGTCCCTCAGGAGTTCTTCTACGTGCCAGTAAATCTACCGACACGAGGCTGCCGTACTTGAGCACCTTCAAATACAACCGGACTGAGCCATGATCGAACCTGCCAAGTTGGTGTTAGAAAGCCAACGTCTCAACCGTCTGAGCCACTCAGCCCGGCACTTTGATATAGCAACAAGATATGAAAATAAGTACAGATTAACGTCTGAGTTGAGCATTTGTACATCATTATTTGGCCCTCCCACATATTAATCGGACTTTACTGTATCTCACAAATACAAAAGAGTAAGAGAAGAGCAGTACAATGCTAATGATTTGCGTGTGTTTGTTGAAGCAAACGAACAACTTTTCCTTGCGGAACAAAAATTGGTCTACGACACAATTATAAATGCCGTGTCAAATGGCAGATGCGATCTGGTTTTCCTTGATGCGCCTTGCGGCATTAGTAAAACGTTTATAAGCGGTTCAATATTGGGCTCACGTTAGATCTCAAAATGGAATTTTTTGGCTCTTGCTTCATCAGGCATTGCCGCTACATTATTAGATATGGAGCTCAAATTGCAAATGGATCTGCATTTCACACAAGCTCAAAATGTAAGATTCTGGAAATGTTCACAAAGTCATTGTCTGGAATGAATTCACTTTGGCTCATAAGAAATCGCTTGAAGTACTTGATCGAGCTCTCAAAGATTTACGATCAAAGGCACAACCGTTCGGTGGTGCTCCAATTTTATTATCTGGCGAGTTTAGACAAACTATTCCAGTGATCCCTATAACAACACCAGCTGATGAGCTAAATGCTTGCCTAAAATCATCGCATCTTTGGAGACATGTGCGAAAACTAACACTTAAAACCAATATGTGCGTACATTTGCAGCGCGATGCGTCGGCAGACACATTTTCAAAAGAGCGATTGAACACTGGTGAAGGTAAAGTACCATTTGATGCCACCACGAAATGTATTTAATTTCCATTGAATTTTTGTATCATTCTGTCATCCATCGAACTCATTCAGAAAGTTTTCCCGCAAATTACCATCAACTATAAAAATCATAAATGGCTTTCCGAACGTGCAATTGTGGCACCAAAAACACCGATGTCAATGCAGTTAAACATGCGATTCTGTTACCTACAAACTGATTGACAGCGTCATGATTGCGGACGAAGTTGTAAATTATCCAATCGAGTTTTAAAATTCGTTGGATCTTCCTGGTGTGCCAGCGCAGAAATTGTCACTAAAAGTCGGTGTCCCAATAATTCTCTTGCGGAACACAAATCCACCCCGACTGTGTAATGGAGCAAGACTCGCTCTGAAGAAACTGATGGCGAATGTCATCGAGGCAACTATTCTTTTTTTCTTTTTGCTATTTGCTTTACGTCGCACTGGCACAAATAGATCGTATGGCAAATATGGGACAGGAGAGGCCTGGGAATGGAAAGAAAGTCGTTGTAGCCTTAAATAAGGTACAGCCCCAGCAATTTAATGGTGTGAAAATGGGAAACCACGGAAACCATCTTCAGGGCTGCCGACAGTGGGGTTCGAATCCACTATCTTCCGGATACGAGCTCACATCTGCGCGCCACTAACCGCACGGCCAATTCGCCCGGTGCAACTATTGTTAATAGAATGTCCAATGGAGAAAATGTCCTCATTCTACGCATTCTCATCACTCCCACTGAAATGCCTTTTGATTTCAAACGACTTCAGTTCCCTATTCGACTTGCGTTCTCAATGACCATCTGCAAGGCATAAGGTCAATCACTTCAAGTGTGGGGGTTGAACTTAGAAAATCCATGTTTCTCGCATTGCCAACTGTATGTTGGATGCTCACGAGTCGGACAGCCAATATATATATATATTTCTGAAAACGGATAAACGAAAAATATTGTCTATCGCAAATCATTTCAATAATAAAGTCAAGAAAGTAGAATAAATACAAATTATACTCCTCCTTTTATATACAATTCAATTTCATTAAATGCATTCATTTTCGAGGAAAACCATCATTCTTTCTATCATTCCTAATTAAACAAGATGTATATTTCAAATTCCAAACTCAAAAACTATTCGTTCTGGGGAAGCAATGCGCCAGGTAATACAGCTGGTAGGTTGTAGTGTTTACGATTCAAAATTTTCCCTGTGTTATTTCGGAAAATGCTATCACCAGATATTTTAGCCTTGTGATAGACTTTGTGCCTTTGTTCACGAGATATAGATTTCACAATGTAATTTTTCTCTGGTACGGGCAAGATTAAGGGGAGTATTAACGACAATTATTTTAACAAAATTTTAAAATTTTGCTTTGTTAAGCAGACACATTAGTTGGAATTTTTATATTAAGTTGGTGAACGATTTCTGAAATTTGGTTGAGTTGTAGTATATTTAATTTAATTTTAATTAGCTGCATAGGGAATTTTTGGACTTCATAAACCATTGGTCCGTTAAAAATAATATCTCAAGAACCATAAGGTCTAGGGGGGTATTTTTTGACTCTTAGAGGGCGGAATTTAATACATTAAATCCCGGAACAGGTCGACCGGGAGCAGGATTTTAATATATTAAATGGTCAGAGATCCAGCGTGACCGGCGCACGTATTAATAAAAAGACTCGCCTAATAGCAGCAAACGACACTTATAGGTCTGACTGAAGGGGAGAACCCTCAAACAGAGTTGCGTTATCTCCCTGCTGGCCTTTTACAAGCTGTGTTCAGTCGAGCGTGCGTCGCGAATTTAGTGACCGGCTTTTTTGCGATTTATATAGCTATTTTGTGACATAGTTAGAAGGGAATCAGTGAGCAATACATTGATTCACTTTTGGGCTCTACGGACGCAGATGAAATTGATTTTTCATTTCAAGAGTCCGAAGACGGAAATTTATGTAATAAGTCTTCTCCGTGCATGAGCGAACCAATCGCCCCGGAGAACGAAACAACTGATGAAAGCAATGACGTGAGTAACTTGAACCCAGGACCTTCAAGTACCATTTGGATATATAACATTAATGAAGGACCAATTTTACATTTATATTTTGAGATGGCGACCTAACCTACAGAGTACTTTCCACTGTATTTGATACCGAAATTTCGGCATAGTTCACCAGGAAAGAGGAATGCGGGGAAATAAATGGAGACATTGGGCAACACCTCCAACGTCTGCCAAAGTAACTCTGTTCTCTTACCTTCGGTTTATAACGACAACGAGAGCCGCAGGCACATTTTACCAGTTGGTCGTGGCGCGAGGAGATATCAATGTGGAATTTGAACCTGAGGGCCAACATAGTTCAAATGATAATCATTTCTTAAGAACATACTAGTGCACATTTGTTGTTATTATGAACTTCCTCTTTCTAGTCTTTCAAGGTGCTTTCGTTTCTATGAACATGTGTGTATCTTGTATATTTGCAGTAAACTGCACAAAAAGTTCAGGAGAAAATGCTTTTAAGGTATACAACAGGAAGAAGATTCTACAATAACTCTTAGAATATGTACTTGAATCAAACTAGACGAGCAAGTGCACAAAGTATGTATAAGTAATCTGTGAAAGTTTTATTAAGTTAAAATAAGTAGTTCTTGAGAAATTGGGTAATGAAATTAGCAGATTTAACGTTAGCGAGATAGGCCATTCATACTCTCCTATTCGTTACTTTCATTATACTGTCTCAGTCTCACCCTTGGCTTTGATGATATGAATGTGACTCCGCTAGTAATGCCTTTCCTGATGCAGCCAGTTCCTGTAATGTATTATGTGAAAACGTGACCCATAGAGTTGGTTGATGCGTGCATTCCAGTGGGTTTGGAGGATTGACATGAAACAGCAACTTCTGGCTCCGTGTGGAAAGCAACTGGGAACTACCTCATTCCGCATTTACCTAGTATGCCTCTTCGTTTACTCTTAGGTCAACTGTAACAGTTGATGGTGGAGCTGTTGAGGATTAAACCAGCCTTCGGGCTAGATACTATTGTGTGTCAAAACAAGGCTTTTGCCTGTGAAGTGGATCCCAATCAAAATTTCCACATTCCGTTTCTTGAGAATATCATTCAGACGACAATACCTGTTGAAGCTATGGAAACACTCGTATATCATATAATTTATTACTCGAGGGCACTCAACATCCTTCCTGTTCCAAAAGTTTATGATTTCTCAAATTTGGTAGACCCCGTATATGGGAGAATCCCAAAATAAAGATTCATTGCGTTAGTCAACCACTCACTACCAAACTTTCCACTTGAGCCTTCTTACACTCAGCACAGAGTTTAGTGTAATTCGCGATGTTTTCAGTGTTCACCATCAATTACCAAAGATCAAAGTATGCCAGTTTTATAGAACCAGGAGGTATGTGTGTTGCTGGTAAAAAACTGGCAAAGAAAATGGCAGTAAGGGATGAGCATTGTGTTATAGCCCACAGTAACCAGCAGCATGTACGTGTAGGTAATTTACAGCATCCGCATCACTATCATGTAACTGGTCATTTGAAGGCTCCAATGCAAGAGGAGAGCAAGTCTATTTTCCACATTTTTCAGGAACAAGAAACAAGTTTTACACACATTACAAGTTTTTTATTTTGGCAATAGAATTATCATGTTACAAACGAGACAGTTAGAATATAGGCAACACAATAAACAGGAAAGTATCCTTTTTTACAAGGTTTATTTAAAAGTATGAATTTGGAATTATTTACTTTTTACTTTGGATTATGATGATTATTAATTTTAATAAACTAGCTTCCAAACTGCATTCAAGCAATAGTGCTCAGTTTAATTGAGGTATGCATCTCAAGTCTTTATTAACTCAGGTTCGTCATAATCCTCTTCAGAGTTTAATGTTGCAGGTTATTTATCAATCGTATGATGAATGTCTTATATATATAAAGCCGCAAGGCTAACTGACTGACTGACTGACTGACTCACTGACATTAATGTTTGCCCACTTCCAGGTGAGCTAGGAACTTGAAATTCGGCAGTCTGATAGCTTTTAGGCTGCAACCCAAGGAAAAATTCCAAAAAGTTGAAATTTTTCATATTTACCCCCCCCCCCCCTTCCGCCCAATCAAATTATCGGACTGAAATTTCATTTTAGACCCTTCCAGTTAAGCTGGGAACTTGAAATTCGGCAATCTGATAGCTATTAGGGTGTGTCCCATGAAGAAATTCCAAGAAGTTCATATTTTTTGTATTTAGCCCCCCCTTCGCCGAAACACTGAAATTTCGTGTTACACCCTTGCAGATGAGCAAGGAACTTGAAATTCGGCTATCAAATAGCTCTTGGGCTGCAACCCAAGGAAAAATTCAAAAAAGTTGAAATTTTTCATATTTAGCCCCCCTTCCGCCCAATCAAATTATCGGACTGAAATTTCATGTTAGACCCTGCCAGACGAGCTAGGAACTTGAAATGTGGCAATCTGATAGCTATTAGGGTGTGTCCCATGGGGAATTCCAAAAAGTTCAAATTTTTTCGTAATTAGCCCCCCCCCTTCGCCGAAACACTGAAATTTTGTGTTACACCCTTGCAGATGAGCTAGGAACTTGAAATTCGGCAATCAAATAGCTGTTGGGCTGCAACCCAAGGAAAAATTCCAAAAAGTTGAAATATTTTCATATTTAGCCCCCCTTCTGCCCAATCAAAATATCGGAGTGAAATTTCGTGCTAGGCCCTTCCAGATGAGCTAGGAACTTGAAATGTGGCAATCTGATAGCTATTAGGGTGTGTCCCAAGGGGAATCTTATATATATAAAGCCGCAAGGCTAACTGACTGACTGACTGACTGACTCACTGACATTAATGTTTGCCCACTTCCAGGTGAGCTAGGAACTTGAAATTCGGCAGTCTGATAGCTTTTAGGCTGCAACCCAAGGAAAAATTCCAAAAAGTTGAAATTTTTCATATTTACCCCCCCTTCCGCCCAATCAAATTATCGGACTGAAATTTCATTTTAGACCCTTCCAGTTAAGCTGGGAACTTGAAATTCGGCAATCTGATAGCTATTAGGGTGTGTCCCATGAAGAAATTCCAAGAAGTTCATATTTTTTGTATTTAGCCCCCCCTTCGCCGAAACACTGAAATTTCGTGTTACACCCTTGCAGATGAGCAAGGAACTTGAAATTCGGCTATCAAATAGCTCTTGGGCTGCAACCCAAGGAAAAATTCAAAAAAGTTGAAATTTTTCATATTTAGCCCCCCTTCCGCCCAATCAAATTATCGGACTGAAATTTCATGTTAGACCCTGCCAGACGAGCTAGGAACTTGAAATGTGGCAATCTGATAGCTATTAGGGTGTGTCCCATGGGGAATTCCAAAAAGTTCAAATTTTTTCGTAATTAGCCCCCCCCTTCGCCGAAACACTGAAATTTTGTGTTACACCCTTGCAGATGAGCTAGGAACTTGAAATTCGGCAATCAAATAGCTGTTGGGCTGCAACCCAAGGAAAAATTCCAAAAAGTTGAAATATTTTCATATTTAGCCCCCCTTCTGCCCAATCAAAATATCGGAGTGAAATATCGTGCTAGGCCCTTCCAGATGAGCTAGGAACTTGAAATGTGGCAATCTGATAGCTATTAGGGTGTGTCCCAAGGGGAAATTCCAAAAAGTTCAATTTTTTGGTATTTAGCCCCCCCCCTTCGCCGAAACACTGAAATTTTGTGTTACACCCTTGCAGATGAGCTAGGAACTAGAAATTCGGCAATCAAATAGCTATTAGCCTGCAACCCAAGGAAAAATTCCGAAAAGTTGAAAATTTTTCATATTTAGCCCCCCTTCCGCCCAATCAAAATATCGGAGTGAAATTTCATGTTAGGCCCTTCCAGATGAGCTAGGAACTTGAAATTCGGCAGTCTGATAGCTTTTTGGCTGCAACCCAAGGAAAAATTCCAAAAAGTTGAAATTTTTCATATTTACCCCCCCTTCCGCCCAATCAAATTATCGGACTGAAATTTCGTTTTAGACCCTTCCAATTAAGCTGGGAACTTGAAATTCGGCAATCTGACAGCTATTAGGGCGTGTCCCATGGGGAAATTCCAAGAAGTTCATATTTTTTGTACTTAGCCCCCCCTTCGCCGAAACACTGAAATTTCGTGTTACACTCTTGCAGATGAGCAAGGAACTTGAAATTCGGCTATCAAATAGCTCTTGGGCTGCAACCCAAGGAAAAATTCAAAAAAGTTGAAATTTTTCATATTTAGCCCCCCTTCCGCCCAATCAAATTATCGGACTGAAATTTCATGTTAGACCCTGCCAGATGAGCTAGGAACTTGAAATGTGGCAATCTGATAGCTATTAGGGTGTGTCCCATGGGGAAATTCCAAAAAGTTCAAATTTTTTGTACGTAGCCCCCCCTTCACCGAAACACTGAAATTTTGTGTTACACCCTTGCAGATGAGCTAGGAACTTGAAATTCGGCAATCAAATAGCTGTTGGGCTGCAACCCAAGGAAAAATTCCAGAAAGTTGAAATATTTTCATATTTAGCCCCCCTTCTGTTCAATCAAAATATCGGAGTGAAATTTCGTGCTAGGCCCTTCCAGATGAGCTAGGAACTTGAAATGTGGCAATCTGATAGCTATTAGGGTGTGTCCCAAGGGGAAATTCCAAAAAGTTCAATTTTATGGTATTTAGCCCCCCCCTTCGCCGAAACACTGAAAGTTTGTGTTACACCCTTGCAGATGAGCTAGGAACTAGAAATTCGGCAATAAAATAGCTATTAGGCTGCAACCCAAGGAAAAATTCCGAAAAGTTGAAAATTTTTCTTATTTAGCCCCCCTTCCGCCCAATCAAAAAATTTCATGTTAGACCCTTCTAGATGAGCTAGGAACTTGAAATTCGGCAGTCTGACAGCTTTTAGGCTGCAACCCAAGAAAAAATTGCAAAACGTTCAATTTTTTCATATTTAGCCCCCCTTTCGCCCAATAAAAGAAATTTCGTGTAAGACCCTTCCAGATGAGCTAGGAACTTGAAATTCGGCAACCAGATAGATATTAGGCTGTAACCCAACGATAAATTCCAAAAAGTTGAAATTTTTCATATTTAGCCCCCCTTCCACCAAATCAAAGTATCGGAGTGAAATTTCGTGTTAGGCCCTTCCAGATGAGCTAGGAACTTGAAATGTGACAATCTGATAGCTATTGGGGTGTGTCCCAAGGGAAAATTCCAAAAAGTTCAAATTTTTTGTATTTAGCCCCCCTTCGCCGAATCACTCAAATTTCGGTGTTACAGCCTTGCAGATTAGCTAGGAACTTGAAATTCGGCAATCAAATAGCTATTAGGCTGCAACCGAGGAAAAAATTCCAAAAAGTTGAAATTTTTCATATATACCCCCCTTCAGCCCAGTCAAAATATCGGAGTGAAATTTCGTGTTAGGGCCTTCCAGATGAGCTAGGAACTTGAAATGTGGCAATCTGATAGCTATTAGGATGTGTCCCAAGGGAAAATTCCAAAAAGTTCAAATGTTTTGTTTTTAGCCCCCCTTTCGCCGGATCACTCAAATTTCGGTGTTACATCCTTGCAGATGAGCTAGGAACT
This sequence comes from Anabrus simplex, assembly GCF_040414725.1. Classification (NCBI taxonomy): domain Eukaryota; kingdom Metazoa; phylum Arthropoda; class Insecta; order Orthoptera; family Tettigoniidae; genus Anabrus; species Anabrus simplex. Next base: position 395,259,802 of record NC_090269.1, read on the forward strand.
TGAAATTCGGCAATCGAATAGCTATTAGGCTGCAACCCAAGGATAAATTCCAAAAAGTTGAAATTTGTCATATTTAGCCCCCCTCCGCCCAATCAAAGGCTAACTGACTGACTGACATTAATGTTTGCCCACTTCCAAGTGAGCTAGGAACTTGAAATTCGGCAGTCTGACAGCTTTTAGGCTGCAACCCAAGGAAAAATGGCAAAAAGTACAATTTTTTTATATTTAGCCCCCCTTCCGCCCAATCAAAGAAATTTCGTGTTAGACCCTTCCAGATGAGCTAGGAACTTGAAATTCGGCAACCTGATGTATATGAGGCTGTAACCCAAGGAAAAATTCCGAAAAGTTAAATTTTTTTGTATTTAGCCCCCCACGGAATCAAAATATCGGGCTCAAATTTCGGGTCAGGCCCTTCAGTTCCAGATGAGCTAGGAATATAAAATTCGGTAATCTGATATCTATTCGGCTGTAACACCAGGAAAAATGCAAAAAGGTGAATCTTTTCCTATTTAGCCCCCCTCCACCCAATCAAATTATCGGACTAAAATTTCGGGGTATATCCTTCCAGATGAACTAGGAACTTGAAATTCAGCAATCTGATAGTTATTAGGCTGTAACCCCTGGAAAAAATCCGAAAAGCTAAAATTTTTAATAATAACCCCCTCCCACCGATTCAATATATAGGACGGTGCAGACTTTCGTTTCGAGGTATTTTGTGGCCGAACGGTAATTGCTATCAATGAACGGATTGCACTTTCGTCCCCTAAAATTAAGAGATCTACAACTTTGGTCCTATGACTTTTTGTCGTATCTCGACCCCTTCTACCTTAGATTGAGCTTCATTTCCCCGGTTTTGGTAATTTTTTTTAAATTTCCATAAATGATGTTACTCATTCACACACTCATAAGATGGATAGATGAACGAAATTCAGGACGCTCCTTGGCAACGTCATTGGCCATATGTAGACAGACTTTCGTCATTCTAGCTGCCTTGCAAGTATGGGAAAACGGAGGGTACATGTGGAAACACTACTGATATTTCGGCCTAATTTATGATTCTTAAGCAATTTATGGCGAAACCCGTTGAGATACGGCAAAACCTCAAATAAGCAAAATTATAGGCCGTTTCATCGTTAATCTGCCTGCAAAGTTTCAAGACTGTAGCTGTCTGCCAATTTGGCAAATTTATTTTTCAATTTGTGACAAGTGGGCGAAATTTGACATGGATCGAAACGTTCACCTCTTTCTATGGCATAAATATGCGGGATAGGAGAAAGCGCCTACGACAGTAATGTAGACCACTAAAAGGGTCGCCTAACGCCGCAATCCGTACCTCGATACGACGCACCGTTTGCTCGCAATAAATTTCCAAACGAAAGCCTGCACTATTTAGCGTGCACATTGCCTGGCTCTATCTTATCCTATCCTATATATATAAAGCCACAAGGCTAACTGACTCACTCACTCACTCACTGACTGACATTAATGTTTGCCCACTTCCAAGTGAGGTAGGAACTTGAAATTCGGCAGTCTGATAGCTATTAGGCTGCAACCAAAGGAAAAATTCCAAAAAGTTGAATTTTTTTATATTTAGCCCCCCTTCCGCCCAATCTAAGAAATTTCGTGTTAGACCCTTCCAGATGAGCTAGGAACTTGAAATTCGGCAACCTGATGTATATGAGGCTGTAACCCAAGGAAAAATTCCAAAAAGTTAAATTTTTTTGTATTTAGCCCCCCACGGAATCAAAATATCGGACTCAAATTTCGGGTCAGACCCTTCTGTTCCAGATGAGCTAGGAACTTGAAATTCGGTAATCTGATAGCTATTCGGCTGTAACACCAGGAAAAAATGCAAAAGCTGAATCTTTTCCTATTTAGCCCCCCTCCACCCAATCAAAGTATCGGACTAAAATTTCGGGGTATATCCTTCCAGATGTGCTAGGAACTTGAAATTCAGCAATCTGATAGTTATTAGGCTGTAACCCCTGGAAAAAATCCGAAAAGCTAAAATTTTTAATAATTAACCCCCTCCCACCGATTCAATATATAGGACGGTGCAGACTTTCGTTTCGAGCTATTTTGTGGCCGAACGGTAATTGCTATCAATGAACGGATTGCACTTTCGTTCCCTAAAATTAAGAGATCTACAACTTTGGTCCTATGACTTTTTGTCGTATCTCGACCCCTTCTACCTTAGATTGAGCTTCATTTTCCTGGTTTTGGTAATTTTCGTTAAATTTCCATAAATGATGTTACTGATTCACACACTCATAAGATGGATAGATGAACGAAATTCAAGACGCTCCTTGGCAACGTCATTGGCCATATGTAGACCGACTTTCGTTATTCTAGCTGCCTTGCAAGTATGGGAAAACGGAGGGTACATGTGGAAACACTATTGAAATTTCGGCCTAATTTATGATTCTTAAGCAATTTATGGCGAAACCCGTTGAGATACGGCAAAACCTCAAATAAGCAAAATTATAGGTCGTTTCATCGTCAATCTGCCTGCAAAGTTTCAAGACTGTAGCTGTCTGCCAAGTTGGCAAAATTATTTTTCAACTGTTGCTAAGCGGACGAAATTTGATATGGATCGAAACGTTCACCCCTTTATATGGTATAAATTGGCAAGATACGAGACAATGCCCCACACAGTACTGTCGGCGACTAAATGGGACGTCCGATGGTGAAAACCGTACCTCGATACGACTTACCGTTTGGACGCAATGAATTTCCAAATGGAAGTCTGCACTATTTAGCGTGCACATTGCCTGGCTCTATCTTATTATATATATATAAAGCCGCAAGGCTAACTCACTCACTCACTCACTCACTGACATTAATGTTTGCCCACTTCCAGGTGAGCTAGGAACTTGAAATTCGGCAGTCTGATAGCTTTTAGGCTGCAACCCAAGGAAAAATTCCAAAAAGTTGAAATTTTTCATATTTAGCCCCCCTTCCGCCCAATCAAAGAAATTTCGTGTTAGACCCTTCCAGATGAGCTAGGAACTTGAAATTCGGCAACCTGATATATATGAGGCTGTAACCCAAGGAAAAATTCCAAAAAGTTAATTTTTTTTGTATTTAGCCCCCCACGGAAACAAAATATCGCACTCAAATTTCGGGTCAGACCCTTCAGTTCCAGATGAGCTAGGAACTTGAAATTCGGTAATCTGATAGCTATTCCGCTGTAACACCAGGAAAAAATGCAAATAGCTGAATCATTTCCTATTTGGCCCCCCTCCACCCAATCAAAGTTTCGGACTAAAATTTCGGGGTAGATCCTTCCAGATGAGCTAGGAACTTGAAATTCAGCATTCTGATAGTTATTAGGCTGTAACCCCTGGAAAAAATCCGAAAAGCTAAAATTTTTAATAATTAACCCCCTCCCACCGAATCAATATATAGGACGGTGCAGGCTTTCGTTTCGAGCTCTCTTGTGGCCGAACGGTAATTGCTATCAATGAACGGATTGCACTTTCGTCTCCTAAAATTAAGAGATCTACAACTTTGGTCTTATGACTTTTTGTCGTATCTCGACCCCTTCTACCTTAGATTGAGCTTCATTTTCCCGGTTTCGCAAAATTTTGTTAAATTTCCATAAATTATTTTCTGATTCACACACTCGTATGATAGATAGATGAACGAAATTCAGCACGCTCCTTGGCAACGGCATTGGCCATATGTAGACCGACTTTCGTTATTCTAGCTGCCTTGCAAGTATGGGAAAACGGAGGGTACATGTGGAAACACTACTGAAATTTCGGCCTAATTGATGATTCTTAAGCAATTTATGGCGAAACCCGTTGAGATACGGTAAAACCTCAAATAACCGAAATTATAGGCCGTTTCATCGTCAACGTGCCTGCAAAGGTTCAAGGCTGTAGCTGTCTGCCAAGTTGGAAAAATTATTTTTCAATTTGTGAAAAGTGGGCGAAATTTGACATGGATCGAAACGTTCACCTCCTCTATGGCATAAATATGCGGGGTAGGAGAAAGCGCCAAAGACAGTAATGTAGACCACTAAAAGGGCCGCCTAACGCCGCAAACCGTACCGCGATACGATGCACCGTTTGCTCGCAATCAATTTCCAAACGAAAGCCTGCACTATTCAGCGTGCACATTGCCTGACTATCTTATCTTATTATATCCTATATATATAAAGCCACAAGGCTAACTGACTGACTGACTCACTGACATTAATGTTTGCCCACTTCCAAGTGAGCTAGGAACTTGAAATTCGGCAGTCTGACAGCTTTTAGGCTGCAACCCAAGGAAAAATTGCAAAAAGTACAATTTTTTTATATTTAGCCCCCCTTCCGCCCAATCAAAGAAATTTCGTGTTAGACCCTTCCAGATGAGCTAGGAACTTGAAATTCGGCAACCTGATGTATATGAGGCTGTAAACCAAGGAAAAATTCCAAACAGTTAATTTTTCTTGTATTTAGCCCCCCCACGGAATCAAAATATCGGACTCAAATTTCGGGTCAGACCCTTCAGTTCCAGACGAGCTAGGAACTTGAAATTCGGTAATCTGATAGCTATTCGGCTGTAACACCAGGAAAAAATGCAAAAAGCTGAATCTTTTCCTATTTAGCCCAACTCCACCCAATCAAAGTATCGGACTAAAATTTCGGGGTATATCCTTCCAGATGAGCTAGGAACTTGAAATTCAGCAATCTGATAGTTATTAGGCTGTAACCCCTGGAAAAAATCCGAAAAGCTAAAATTTTTAACAATTAACCCCCTCCCACCGAATCAATATATAGGACGGTGCAGGCTTTCGTTTCGAGCTCTCTTGTGGCCGAACGGTAATTGCTATCAATGAACGGATTGCACTTTCGACTCCTAAAATTAAGAGATCTACAACTTTGCTCCTATGACTTTTTGTCGTATCTCGACTCCTTCTACCTTACATTGAGCTTCATTTCCCCGGTTTTGGTCATTTTTGTTAAATTTCCTTAAATGATTTTACTGATTCACACACTCATAAGATGGATAGATGAACGAAATTCAGGACGCTCCTTGGCAACGTCATTGGCCATATGTAGACGGACTTTCGTTATTCTAGCTGCCTTACAAGTATGGGAAAACGGAGGGTACATGTGGAAACACTATTGAAATTTCGGCCTAATTTATGATTCTTAAGCAATTTATGGCGAAACCCGTTGAGATACGGCAAAACCTCAAATAACCAAAATTATAGGTCATTTCATCGTCAACCTGCCTGCAAAGTTTCAAGACTGTAGCTGTCTGCTATGTTGGCAAAATTATTTTTCAACTGTTGCTAAGCGGACGAAATTTGATATGGATCGAAACGTTCACCCCTTTATATGGTATAAATAGGCGAGATACGAGAGAATGCCCCACACAGTACTGTAGGCGACTAAATGGGACGTCCGATGGTGAAATCCTTACCTCGATACGACTTACCGTTTGGACGCAATGAATTTCCAAATGCAAGTCTGCACTATTTAGCGTGCACATTGCCCGGCTCTATCTTATCCTATATATATAAAGCCACAAGGCTAACTGACTGACTGACTCACTGACATTAATGTTTGCCCACTTCCAAGTGAGCTAGGAACTTGAAATTCGGCAGTCTGACAGCTTTTAGGCTGCAACCCAAGGAAAAATTGCAAAAAGTACAATTTTTTTATATTTAGCCCCCCTTCCGCCCAATCAAAGAAATTTCGTGTTAGACCCTTCCAGATGAGCTAGGAACTTGAAATTCGGCAACCTGATGTATATGAGGCTATAAACCAAGGAAAAATTCCAAACAGTTAATTTTTCTTGTATTTAGCCCCCCCACGGAATCAAAATATCGGACTCAAATTTCGGGTCAGACCCTTCAGTTCCAGACGAGCTAGGAACTTGAAATTCGGTAATCTGATAGCTATTCGGCTGTAACACCAGGAAAAAATGCAAAAAGCTGAATCTTTTCCTATTTAGCCCAACTCCACCCAATCAAAGTATCGGACTAAAATTTCGGGGTATATCCTTCCAGATGAGCTAGGAACTTGAAATTCAGCAATCTGATAGTTATTAGGCTGTAACCCCTGGAAAAAATCCGAAAAGCTAAAATTTTTAACAATTAACCCCCTCCCACCGAATCAATATATAGGACGGTGCAGGCTTTCGTTTCGAGCTCTCTTGTGGCCGAACGGTAATTGCTATCAATGAACGGATTGCACTTTCGACTCCTAAAATTAAGAGATCTACAACTTTGCTCCTATGACTTTTTGTCGTATCTCGACTCCTTCTACCTTACATTGAGCTTCATTTCCCCGGTTTTGGTCATTTTTGTTAAATTTCCTTAAATGATTTTACTGATTCACACACTCATAAGATGGATAGATGAACGAAATTCAGGACGCTCCTTGGCAACGTCATTGGCCATATGTAGACCGACTTTCGTTATTCTAGCTGCCTTACAAGTATGGGAAAACGGAGGGTACATGTGGAAACACTATTGAAATTTCGGCCTAATTTATGATTCTTAAGCAATTTATGGCGAAACCCGTTGAGATACGGCAAAACCTCAAATAACCAAAATTATAGGTCATTTCATCGTCAACCTGCCTGCAAAGTTTCAAGACTGTAGCTGTCTGCTATGTTGGCAAAATTATTTTTCAACTGTTGCTAAGCGGACGAAATTTGATATGGATCGAAACGTTCACCCCTTTATATGGTATAAATAGGCGAGATACGAGAGAATGCCCCACACAGTACTGTAGGCGACTAAATGGGACGTCCGATGGTGAAATCCTTACCTCGATACGACTTACCGTTTGGACGCAATGAATTTCCAAATGCAAGTCTGCACTATTTAGCGTGCACATTGCCCGGCTCTATCTTATCCTATATATATAAAGCCACAAGGCTAACTGACTGACTGACTCACTGACATTAATGTTTGCCCACTTCCAAGTGAGCTAGGAACTTGAAATTCGGCAGTCTGACAGCTTTTAGGCTGCAACCCAAGGAAAAATTGCAAAAAGTACAATTTTTTTATATTTAGCCCCCCTTCCGCCCAATCAAAGAAATTTCGTGTTAGACCCTTCCAGATGAGCTAGGAACTTGAAATTCGGCAACCTGATGTATATGAGGCTGTAAACCAAGGAAAAATTCCAAACAGTTAATTTTTTTTGTATTTAGCCCCCCCACGGAATCAAAATATCGGACTCAAATTTCGGGTCAGACCCTTCAGTTCCAGACGAGCTAGGAACTTGAAATTCGGTAATCTGATAGCTATTCGGCTGTAACACCAGGAAAAAATGCAAAAAGCTGAATCTTTTCCTATTTAGCCCAACTCCACCCAATCAAAGTATCGGACTAAAATTTCGGGGTATATCCTTCCAGATGAGCTAGGAACTTGAAATTCAGCAATCTGATAGTTATTAGGCTGTAACCCCTGGAAAAAATCCGAAAAGCTAAAATTTTTAACAATTAACCCCCTCCCACCGAATCAATATATAGGACGGTGCAGGCTTTCGTTTCGAGCTCTCTTGTGGCCGAACGGTAATTGCTATCAATGAACGGATTGCACTTTCGACTCCTAAAATTAAGAGATCTACAACTTTGCTCCTATGACTTTTTGTCGTATCTCGACTCCTTCTACCTTACATTGAGCTTCATTTCCCCGGTTTTGGTCATTTTTGTTAAATTTCCTTAAATGATTTTACTGATTCACACACTCATAAGATGGATAGATGAACGAAATTCAGGACGCTCCTTGGCAACGTCATTGGCCATATGTAGACGGACTTTCGTTATTCTAGCTGCCTTACAAGTATGGGAAAACGGAGGGTACATGTGGAAACACTATTGAAATTTCGGCCTAATTTATGATTCTTAAGCAATTTATGGCGAAACCCGTTGAGATACGGCAAAACCTCAAATAACCAAAATTATAGGTCATTTCATCGTCAACCTGCCTGCAAAGTTTCAAGACTGTAGCTGTCTGCTATGTTGGCAAAATTATTTTTCAACTGTTGCTAAGCGGACGAAATTTGATATGGATCGAAACGTTCACCCCTTTATATGGTATAAATAGGCGAGATACGAGAGAATGCCCCACACAGTACTGTAGGCGACTAAATGGGACGTCCGATGGTGAAATCCTTACCTCGATACGACTTACCGTTTGGACGCAATGAATTTCCAAATGCAAGTCTGCACTATTTAGCGTGCACATTGCCCGGCTCTATCTTATCCTATATATATAAAGCCACAAGGCTAACTGACTGACTGACTCACTGACATTAATGTTTGCCCACTTCCAAGTGAGCTAGGAACTTGAAATTCGGCAGTCTGACAGCTTTTAGGCTGCAACCCAAGGAAAAATTGCAAAAAGTACAATTTTTTTATATTTAGCCCCCCTTCCGCCCAATCAAAGAAATTTCGTGTTAGACCCTTCCAGATGAGCTAGGAACTTGAAATTCGGCAACCTGATGTATATGAGGCTATAAACCAAGGAAAAATTCCAAACAGTTAATTTTTCTTGTATTTAGCCCCCCCACGGAATCAAAATATCGGACTCAAATTTCGGGTCAGACCCTTCAGTTCCAGACGAGCTAGGAACTTGAAATTCGGTAATCTGATAGCTATTCGGCTGTAACACCAGGAAAAAATGCAAAAAGCTGAATCTTTTCCTATTTAGCCCAACTCCACCCAATCAAAGTATCGGACTAAAATTTCGGGGTATATCCTTCCAGATGAGCTAGGAACTTGAAATTCAGCAATCTGATAGTTATTAGGCTGTAACCCCTGGAAAAAATCCGAAAAGCTAAAATTTTTAACAATTAACCCCCTCCCACCGAATCAATATATAGGACGGTGCAGGCTTTCGTTTCGAGCTCTCTTGTGGCCGAACGGTAATTGCTATCAATGAACGGATTGCACTTTCGACTCCTAAAATTAAGAGATCTACAACTTTGCTCCTATGACTTTTTGTCGTATCTCGACTCCTTCTACCTTACATTGAGCTTCATTTCCCCGGTTTTGGTCATTTTTGTTAAATTTCCTTAAATGATTTTACTGATTCACACACTCATAAGATGGATAGATGAACGAAATTCAGGACGCTCCTTGGCAACGTCATTGGCCATATGTAGACCGACTTTCGTTATTCTAGCTGCCTTACAAGTATGGGAAAACGGAGGGTACATGTGGAAACACTATTGAAATTTCGGCCTAATTTATGATTCTTAAGCAATTTATGGCGAAACCCGTTGAGATACGGCAAAACCTCAAATAACCAAAATTTTAGGTCATTTCATCGTCAACCTGCCTGCAAAGTTTCAAGACTGTAGCTGTCTGCTATGTTGGCAAAATTATTTTTCAACTGTTGCTAAGCGGACGAAATTTGATATGGATCGAAACGTTCACCCCTTTATATGGTATAAATAGGCGAGATACGAGAGAATGCCCCACACAGTACTGTAGGCGACTAAATGGGACGTCCGATGGTGAAATCCTTACCTCGATACGACTTACCGTTTGGACGCAATGAATTTCCAAATGCAAGTCTGCACTATTTAGCGTGCACATTGCCCGGCACTATCTTATCCTATATATATAAAGCCACAAGGCTAACTGACTGACTGACTCACTGACATTAATGTTTGCCCACTTCCAAGTGAGCTAGGAACTTGAAATTCGGCAGTCTGACAGCTTTTAGGCTGCAACCCAAGGAAAAATTGCAAAAAGTACAATTTTTTTATATTTAGCCCCCCTTCCGCCCAATCAAAGAAATTTCGTGTTAGACCCTTCCAGATGAGCTAGGAACTTGAAATTCGGCAACCTGATGTATATGAGGCTGTAAACCAAGGAAAAATTCCAAACAGTTAATTTTTTTTGTATTTAGCCCCCCCACGGAATCAAAATATCGGACTCAAATTTCGGGTCAGACCCTTCAGTTCCAGACGAGCTAGGAACTTGAAATTCGGTAATCTGATAGCTATTCGGCTGTAACACCAGGAAAAAATGCAAAAAGCTGAATCTTTTCCTATTTAGCCCAACTCCACCCAATCAAAGTATCGGACTAAAATTTCGGGGTATATCCTTCCAGATGAGCTAGGAACTTGAAATTCAGCAATCTGATAGTTATTAGGCTGTAACCCCTGGAAAAAATCCGAAAAGCTAAAATTTTTAACAATTAACCCCCTCCCACCGAATCAATATATAGGACGGTGCAGGCTTTCGTTTCGAGCTCTCTTGTGGCCGAACGGTAATTGCTATCAATGAACGGATTGCACTTTCGACTCCTAAAATTAAGAGATCTACAACTTTGCTCCTATGACTTTTTGTCGTATCTCGACTCCTTCTACCTTACATTGAGCTTCATTTCCCCGGTTTTGGTCATTTTTGTTAAATTTCCTTAAATGATTTTACTGATTCACACACTCATAAGATGGATAGATGAACGAAATTCAGGACGCTCCTTGGCAACGTCATTGGCCATATGTAGACGGACTTTCGTTATTCTAGCTGCCTTACAAGTATGGGAAAACGGAGGGTACATGTGGAAACACTATTGAAATTTCGGCCTAATTTATGATTCTTAAGCAATTTATGGCGAAACCCGTTGAGATACGGCAAAACCTCAAATAACCAAAATTATAGGTCATTTCATCGTCAACCTGCCTGCAAAGTTTCAAGACTGTAGCTGTCTGCTATGTTGGCAAAATTATTTTTCAACTGTTGCTAAGCGGACGAAATTTGATATGGATCGAAACGTTCACCCCTTTATATGGTATAAATAGGCGAGATACGAGAGAATGCCCCACACAGTACTGTAGGCGACTAAATGGGACGTCCGATGGTGAAATCCTTACCTCGATACGACTTACCGTTTGGACGCAATGAATTTCCAAATGCAAGTCTGCACTATTTAGCGTGCACATTGCCCGGCTCTATCTTATCCTATATATATAAAGCCACAAGGCTAACTGACTGACTGACTCACTGACATTAATGTTTGCCCACTTCCAAGTGAGCTAGGAACTTGAAATTCGGCAGTCTGACAGCTTTTAGGCTGCAACCCAAGGAAAAATTGCAAAAAGTACAATTTTTTTATATTTAGCCCCCCTTCCGCCCAATCAAAGAAATTTCGTGTTAGACCCTTCCAGATGAGCTAGGAACTTGAAATTCGGCAACCTGATGTATATGAGGCTATAAACCAAGGAAAAATTCCAAACAGTTAATTTTTCTTGTATTTAGCCCCCCCACGGAATCAAAATATCGGACTCAAATTTCGGGTCAGACCCTTCAGTTCCAGACGAGCTAGGAACTTGAAATTCGGTAATCTGATAGCTATTCGGCTGTAACACCAGGAAAAAATGCAAAAAGCTGAATCTTTTCCTATTTAGCCCAACTCCACCCAATCAAAGTATCGGACTAAAATTTCGGGGTATATCCTTCCAGATGAGCTAGGAACTTGAAATTCAGCAATCTGATAGTTATTAGGCTGTAACCCCTGGAAAAAATCCGAAAAGCTAAAATTTTTAACAATTAACCCCCTCCCACCGAATCAATATATAGGACGGTGCAGGCTTTCGTTTCGAGCTCTCTTGTGGCCGAACGGTAATTGCTATCAATGAACGGATTGCACTTTCGACTCCTAAAATTAAGAGATCTACAACTTTGCTCCTATGACTTTTTGTCGTATCTCGACTCCTTCTACCTTACATTGAGCTTCATTTCCCCGGTTTTGGTCATTTTTGTTAAATTTCCTTAAATGATTTTACTGATTCACACACTCATAAGATGGATAGATGAACGAAATTCAGGACGCTCCTTGGCAACGTCATTGGCCATATGTAGACGGACTTTCGTTATTCTAGCTGCCTTACAAGTATGGGAAAACGGAGGGTACATGTGGAAACACTATTGAAATTTCGGCCTAATTTATGATTCTTAAGCAATTTATGGCGAAACCCGTTGAGATACGGCAAAACCTCAAATAACCAAAATTATAGGTCATTTCATCGTCAACCTGCCTGCAAAGTTTCAAGACTGTAGCTGTCTGCTATGTTGGCAAAATTATTTTTCAACTGTTGCTAAGCGGACGAAATTTGATATGGATCGAAACGTTCACCCCTTTATATGGTATAAATAGGCGAGATACGAGAGAATGCCCCACACAGTACTGTAGGCGACTAAATGGGACGTCCGATGGTGAAATCCTTACCTCGATACGACTTACCGTTTGGACGCAATGAATTTCCAAATGCAAGTCTGCACTATTTAGCGTGCACATTGCCCGGCTCTATCTTATCCTATATATATAAAGCCACAAGGCTAACTGACTGACTGACTCACTGACATTAATGTTTGCCCACTTCCAAGTGAGCTAGGAACTTGAAATTCGGCAGTCTGACAGCTTTTAGGCTGCAACCCAAGGAAAAATTGCAAAAAGTACAATGTTTTTATATTTAGCCCCCCTTCCGCCCAATCAAAGAAATTTCGTGTTAGACCCTTCCAGATGAGCTAGGAACTTGAAATTCGGCAACCTGATGTATATGAGGCTGTAAACCAAGGAAAAATTCCAAACAGTTAATTTTTCTTGTATTTAGCCCCCCCACGGAATCAAAATATCGGACTCAAATTTCGGGTCAGACCCTTCAGTTCCAGACGAGCTAGGAACTTGAAATTCGGTAATCTGATAGCTATTCGGCTGTAACACCAGGAAAAAATGCAAAAAGCTGAATCTTTTCCTATTTAGCCCAACTCCACCCAATCAAAGTATCGGACTAAAATTTCGGGGTATATCCTTCCAGATGAGCTAGGAACTTGAAATTCAGCAATCTGATAGTTATTAGGCTGTAACCCCTGGAAAAAATCCGAAAAGCTAAAATTTTTAACAATTAACCCCCTCCCACCGAATCAATATATAGGACGGTGCAGGCTTTCGTTTCGAGCTCTCTTGTGGCCGAACGGTAATTGCTATCAATGAACGGATTGCACTTTCGACTCCTAAAATTAAGAGATCTACAACTTTGGTCTTATGACTTTTTGTCGTATCTCGACTCCTTCTACCTTACATTGAGCTTCATTTCCCCGGTTTTGGTCATTTTTGTTAAATTTCCTTAAATGATTTTACTGATTCACACACTCATAAGATGGATAGATGAACGAAATTCAGGACGCTCCTTGGCAACGTCATTGGCCATATGTAGACGGACTTTCGTTATTCTAGCTGCCTTACAAGTATGGGAAAACGGAGGGTACATGTGGAAACACTATTGAAATTTCGGCCTAATTTATGATTCTTAAGCAATTTATGGCGAAACCCGTTGAGATACGGCAAAACCTCAAATAACCAAAATTATAGGTCATTTCATCGTCAACCTGCCTGCAAAGTTTCAAGACTGTAGCTGTCTGCTATGTTGGCAAAATTATTTTTCAACTGTTGCTAAGCGGACGAAATTTGATATGGATCGAAACGTTCACCCCTTTATATGGTATAAATAGGCGAGATACGAGAGAATGCCCCACACAGTACTGTAGGCGACTAAATGGGACGTCCGATGGTGAAATCCTTACCTCGATACGACTTACCGTTTGGACGCAATGAATTTCCAAATGCAAGTCTGCACTATTTAGCGTGCACATTGCCCGGCTCTATCTTATCCTATATATATAAAGCCACAAGGCTAACTGACTGACTGACTCACTGACATTAATGTTTGCCCACTTCCAAGTGAGCTAGGAACTTGAAATTCGGCAGTCTGATAGCTTTTAGGCTGCAACCCAAGGAAAAATTCCAAAAAGTTGAAATTTTTCATATTTAGCCCCCCTTCCGCCCAATCAAAGAAATTTCGTGTTAGACCCTTCCAGATGAGCTAGGAACTTGAAATTCGGCAACCTGATATATATGAGGCTGTAACCCAAGGAAAAATTCCAAAAAGTTAATTTTTTTTGTATTTAGCCCCCCACGGAAACAAAATATCGCACTCAAATTTCGGGTCAGACCCTTCAGTTCCAGATGAGCTAGGAACTTGAAATTCGGTAATCTGATAGCTATTCCGCTGTAACACCAGGAAAAAATGCAAATAGCTGAATCATTTCCTATTTGGCCCCCCTCCACCCAATCATATTTTCGGACTAAAATTTCGGGGTAGATCCTTCCAGATGAGCTAGGAACTTGAAATTCAGCATTCTGATAGTTATTAGGCTGTAACCCCTGGAAAAAATCCGAAAAGCTAAAATTTTTAATAATTAACCCCCTCCCACCGAATCAATATATAGGACGGTGCAGGCTTTCGTTTCGAGCTCTCTTGTGGCCGAACGGTAATTGCTATCAATGAACGGATTGCACTTTCGTGCCCTAAAATTAAGAGATCTACAACTTTGGTCTTATGACTTTTTGTCGTATCTCGACCCCTTCTACCTTAGATTGAGCTTCATTTTCCCGGTTTCGCAAAATTTTGTTAAATTTCCATAAATTATTTTCTGATTCACACACTCGTATGATAGATAGATGAACGAAATTCAGCACGCTCCTTGGCAACGGCATTGGCCATATGTAGACCGACTTTCGTTATTCTAGCTGCCTTGCAAGTATGGGAAAACGGAGGGTACATGTGGAAACACTACTGAAATTTCGGCCTAATTGATGATTCTTAAGCAATTTATGGCGAAACCCGTTGAGATACGGTAAAACCTCAAATAACCGAAATTATAGGCCGTTTCATCGTCAACGTGCCTGCAAAGGTTCAAGGCTGTAGCTGTCTGCCAAGTTGGAAAAATTATTTTTCAATTTGTGAAAAGTGGGCGAAATTTGACATGGATCGAAACGTTCACCTCCTCTATGGCATAAATATGCGGGGTAGGAGAAAGCGCCAAAGACAGTAATGTAGACCACTAAAAGGGCCGCCTAACGCCGCAAACCGTACCGCGATACGATGCACCGTTTGCTCGCAATCAATTTCCAAACGAAAGCCTGCACTATTCAGCGTGCACATTGCCTGACTATCTTATCTTATTATATTATATATATATAAAGCCGCAAGGCTAACTCACTCACTCACTCACTCACTGACATTAATGTTTGCCCACTTCCAGGTGAGCTAGGAACTTGAAATTCGGCAGTCTGATAGCTTTTAGGCTGCAACCCAAGGAAAAATTCCAAAAAGTTGAAATTTTTCATATTTAGCCCCCCTTCCGCCCAATCAAAGAAATTTCGTGTTAGACCCTTCCAGATGAGCTAGGAACTTGAAATTCGGCAACCTGATATATATGAGGCTGTAACCCAAGGAAAAATTCCAAAAAGTTAATTTTTTTTGTATTTAGCCCCCCACGGAAACAAAATATCGCACTCAAATTTCGGGTCAGACCCTTCAGTTCCAGATGAGCTAGGAACTTGAAATTCGGTAATCTGATAGCTATTCCGCTGTAACACCAGGAAAAAATGCAAATAGCTGAATCATTTCCTATTTGGCCCCCCTCCACCCAATCAAAGTTTCGGACTAAAATTTCGGGGTAGATCCTTCCAGATGAGCTAGGAACTTGAAATTCAGCATTCTGATAGTTATTAGGCTGTAACCCCTGGAAAAAATCCGAAAAGCTAAAATTTTTAATAATTAACCCCCTCCCACCGAATCAATATATAGGACGGTGCAGGCTTTCGTTTCGAGCTCTCTTGTGGCCGAACGGTAATTGCTATCAATGAACGGATTGCACTTTCGTCCCCTAAAATTAAGAGATCTACAACTTTGGTCTTATGACTTTTTGTCGTATCTCGACCCCTTCTACCTTAGATTGAGCTTCATTTTCCCGGTTTCGCAAAATTTTGTTAAATTTCCATAAATTATTTTCTGATTCACACACTCGTATGATAGATAGATGAACGAAATTCAGCACGCTCCTTGGCAACGGCATTGGCCATATGTAGACCGACTTTCGTTATTCTAGCTGCCTTGCAAGTATGGGAAAACGGAGGGTACATGTGGAAACACTACTGAAATTTCGGCCTAATTGATGATTCTTAAGCAATTTATGGCGAAACCCGTTGAGATACGGTAAAACCTCAAATAACCGAAATTATAGGCCGTTTCATCGTCAACGTGCCTGCAAAGGTTCAAGGCTGTAGCTGTCTGCCAAGTTGGAAAAATTATTTTTCAATTTGTGAAAAGTGGGCGAAATTTGACATGGATCGAAACGTTCACCTCCTCTATGGCATAAATATGCGGGGTAGGAGAAAGCGCCAAAGACAGTAATGTAGACCACTAAAAGGGCCGCCTAACGCCGCAAACCGTACCGCGATACGATGCACCGTTTGCTCGCAATCAATTTCCAAACGAAAGCCTGCACTATTCAGCGTGCACATTGCCTGACTATCTTATCTTATTATATCTTATATATATAAAGCTAGAAGGCTAACTGACTCACTCACTCACTCACTCACTCACTGACTGACATTAATGTTTGCCCACTTCCAAGTGAGCTAGGAACATGAAATTCGGCAGTCTGATAGCTTTTAGGCTGCAACCCAAGGAAAAATTCAAAAAAGTTGAAATTTTTCACTTTTAGCCCCCCTTCCGCCCAATCAAAGTATCGGGCTGAAATTTCGTGTTAGGCCCTGCCAGATGAGCTAGGAACTTAAAGTGTGGCAATCTGATAGCTATTAGCGTGTGTCCCAAGGGAAAATTACAAAAAGTTCAAATTTTTGGTATTTAGCCCCCCCTTCGCCGAAACACTGAAATTTCGTGTTACACCCTTGCAGATGAGCTAGGAACTTGAAATTCGGCAGTCAAATAGCTATTAGGCTGCAACCCAAGGACAAATTCCAAAAAGTTGATATTTTTCATATTTAGCCCCCCTTCCGCCCAATCAAAATATCATAGTGACATTTCGTGTTAGGCCCTTACAGATGAGCTAGGAACTTGAAATGTGACAATCTGATAGCTATTAGGGTGTGTCCCAAGGGAAATTTCCGAAAAGTTCAATTTTTTTGTATTTAGCCCCCCTTCCGCCCAATCAAAGAAATTTCGTGTTAGACCCTTCCAGATGAGCTAGGAACTTGAAATTCGGCAACCTGATAGATATTAGGCTGTAACCCAAGGAAAAATTCCAAAAAGTTCAAATTTTTGTGTACGTAGCCCCCCACGGAATAAACAAATTTCGGGCTAGATCCTTCAGTTCCAGATGCGCTAGAAACTTGAAATTTGGCAAGGTGATAGCTATTAGCGTGTAACCCACGGAAAAATTCCAAAAATTTTAAATTTTAAATTTTTGCCCCCCTCCCCCAAACAAAATGGCGGATACCGTGATGCAGTGCCCTACAAAATTAATATTTGGCAAAGTTCTAGCTCCTAGCCTGTAACCGACGTAGAAATTGCAAAAAGTTAAAATATTTAATATTTCATCCACTAAAAAATTCGAAATTTTAAGCCAAATTAAATCACGGTGCAGGCTTTCGTTTCGAGCTCTCTTGTGGCTAAACGGTAATTGTTATCAATAAACGGACTGCACTTTCGTCTCCTAAAATGAAGAGATCTACAACTTTGGTCCTATGACTTTTTGTCGTATCTCGACTCCTTCTACCTTAGATTGAGCTTCATTTTCCCGGTTTCGGTCATTTTTGTTAAATTTCCATAAATGATTTTACTGATTCACACACTCATAAGATGGATAGATGAACGAAATTCAGGACGCTCCTTGGCAACGTCATTGGCCATATGTAGACCGACATTCGTTATTCTAGCTGCCTTGCAAGTATGGGAAAACGCAGGGTACATGTGGAAACACTATTGAAATTTCGGCCTAATTTATGATTCTTAAGCAATTTATGGCGAAACCCGTTGAGATACGGCAAAACCTTAAATAACCAAAATTATAGGTCGTTTCATCGCCAATCTGCCTGCAAAGTTTCAAGACTGTAGCTGTCTGCCAAGTTGGCAAAATTATTTTTCAACTTGTGAAAAGTGGGCGAAATTTTACATGGATCGAAACGTTCACCTCGTTCTATGGCATAAATATGCGGGATAGGAGAAAGCGCCTAAGCCAGTAATGTAGACCACTAAAAGGGTCGTCTAACGCCGCAATCCGTACCTCGATACGACGCACCGTTTGTTCGCAATCAATTTCCAAACGAAAGCCTGCACTATTTAGCGTGCACATTGCCTGGCTCTATCTTATATATATAAAGCTAGAAGGCTAACTGACTCACTCACTCACTCACTCACTCACTCACTCACTGACTGACATTAATGTTTGCCCACTTCCAAGTGAGCTAGGAACATGAAATTCGGCAGTCTGATAGCTTTTAGGCTGCAACCCAAGGAAAAATTCAAAAAAGTTGAAATTTTTCACTTTTAGCCCCCCTTCCGCCCAATCAAAGTATCGGGCTGAAATTTCGTGTTAGGCCCTGCCAGATGAGCTAGGAACTTAAAGTGTGGCAATCTGATAGCTATTAGGGTGTGTCCCAAGGGAAAATTACAAAAAGTTCAAATTTTTGGTATTTAGCCCCCCCTTCGCCGAAACACTGAAATTTCGTGTTACACCCTTGCAGATGAGCTAGGAACTTGAAATTCGGCAGTCAAATAGCTATTAGGCTGCAACCCAAGGACAAATTCCAAAAAGTTGATATTTTTCATATTTAGCCCCCCTTCCGCCCAATCAAAATATCGGAGTGACATTTCGTGTTAGGCCCTTCCAGATGAGCTAGGAACTTGAAATGTGACAATCTGATAGCTATTAGGGTGTGTCCCAAGGGAAAATTCCGAAAAGTTCAATTTTTTTGTATTTAGCCCCCCTTCCGCCCAATCAAAGAAATTTCGTGTTAGACCCTTCCAGATGAGCTAGGAACTTGAAATTCGGCAACCTGATAGATATTAGGCTGTAACCCAAGGAAAAATTCCAAAAAGTTCAAATTTTTGTGTACGTAGCCCCCCACGGAATAAAAAAAATTCGGGTTAGATCCTTCAGTTCCAGATGCGCTAGAAACTTGAAATTTGGCAAGGTGATAGCTATTAGCGTGTAACCCACGGAAAAATTCCAAAAATTTTAAATTTTAAATTTTTGCCCCCTCCCCCCAAACAAAATGGCGGATACCGTGATGCAGTGACCTACAAAATTAATATTTGGCAAAGTTCTAGCTCCTAGCCTGTAACCGACGTAGAAATTGCAAAAAGTTAAAATATTTAATATTTCATCCACTAAAAAATTCGAAATTTTAAGCCAAATTAAATCACGGTGCAGGCTTTCGTTTCGAGCTCTCTTGTGGCTAAACGGTAATTGTTATCAATAAACGGACTGCACTTTCGTCTCCTAAAATGAAGAGATCTACAACTTTGGTCCTATGACTTTTTGTCGTATCTCGACTCCTTCTACCTTAGATTGAGCTTCATTTTCCCGGTTTCGGTCATTTTTGTTAAATTTCCATAAATGATTTTACTGATTCACACACTCATAAGATGGATAGATGAACGAAATTCAGGACGCTCCTTGGCAACGTCATTGGCCATATGTAGACCGACATTCGTTATTCTAGCTGCCTTGCAAGTATGGAAAACGCAGGGTACATGTGGAAACACTATTGAAATTTCGGCCTAATTTATGATTCTTAAGCAATTTATGGCGAAACCCGTTGAGATACGGCAAAACCTTAAATAACCAAAATTATAGGTCGTTTCATCGCCAATCTGCCTGCAAAGTTTCAAGACTGTAGCTGTCTGCCAAGTTGGCAAAATTATTTTTCAACTTGTGAAAAGTGGGCGAAATTTTACATGGATCGAAACGTTCACCTCGTTCTATGGCATAAATATGCGGGATAGGAGAAAGCGCCTAAGCCAGTAATGTAGACCACTAAAAGGGTCGTCTAACGCCGCAATCCGTACCTCGATACGACGCACCGTTTGTTCGCAATCAATTTCCAAACGAAAGCCTGCACTATTTAGCGTGCACATTGCCTGGCTCTATCTTATATATATAAAGCTAGAAGGCTAACTGACTCACTCACTCACTCACTCACTCACTCACTCACTGACTGACATTAATGTTTGCCCACTTCCAAGTGAGCTAGGAACATGAAATTCGGCAGTCTGATAGCTTTTAGGCTGCAACCCAAGGAAAAATTCAAAAAAGTTGAAATTTTTCACTTTTAGCCCCCCTTCCGCCCAATCAAAGTATCGGGCTGAAATTTCGTGTTAGGCCCTGCCAGATGAGCTAGGAACTTAAAGTGTGGCAATCTGATAGCTATTAGGGTGTGTCCCAAGGGAAAATTACAAAAAGTTCAAATTTTTGGTATTTAGCCCCCCCTTCGCCGAAACACTGAAATTTCGTGTTACACCCTTGCAGATGAGCTAGGAACTTGAAATTCGGCAGTCAAATAGCTATTAGGCTGCAACCCAAGGACAAATTCCAAAAAGTTGATATTTTTCATATTTAGCCCCCCTTCCGCCCAATCAAAATATCGGAGTGACATTTCGTGTTAGGCCCTTCCAGATGAGCTAGGAACTTGAAATGTGACAATCTGATAGCTATTAGGGTGTGTCCCAAGGGAAAATTCCGAAAAGTTCAATTTTTTTGTATTTAGCCCCCCTTCCGCCCAATCAAAGAAATTTCGTGTTAGACCCTTCCAGATGAGCTAGGAACTTGAAATTCGGCAACCTGATAGATATTAGGCTGTAACCCAAGGAAAAATTCCAAAAAGTTCAAATTTTTGTGTACGTAGCCCCCCACGGAATAAAAAAAATTCGGGTTAGATCCTTCAGTTCCAGATGCGCTAGAAACTTGAAATTTGGCAAGGTGATAGCTATTAGCGTGTAACCCACGGAAAAATTCCAAAAATTTTAAATTTTAAATTTTTGCCCCCTCCCCCCAAACAAAATGGCGGATACCGTGATGCAGTGACCTACAAAATTAATATTTGGCAAAGTTCTAGCTCCTAGCCTGTAACCGACGTAGAAATTGCAAAAAGTTAAAATATTTAATATTTCATCCACTAAAAAATTCGAAATTTTAAGCCAAATTAAATCACGGTGCAGGCTTTCGTTTCGAGCTCTCTTGTGGCTAAACGGTAATTGTTATCAATAAACGGACTGCACTTTCGTCTCCTAAAATGAAGAGATCTACAACTTTGGTCCTATGACTTTTTGTCGTATCTCGACTCCTTCTACCTTAGATTGAGCTTCATTTTCCCGATTTCGGTCATTTTTGTTAAATTTCCATAAATGATTTTACTGATTCACACACTCATAAGATGGATAGATGAACGAAATTCAAGACACTCCTTGGCAACGTCATTGGCCATATGTAGACCGACTTTCGTTATTCTAGCTGCCTTGCAAGTATGGGAAAACGGAGGGTACATGTGGAAACACTATTGAAATTTCGGCCTAATTTATGATTCTTAAGCAATTTATGGCAAAACCCGTTGCGATACGGCAAAACCTCAAATAACCAAAATTATAGGTCGTTTCATCATCAACCTGCCTGCAAAGTTTCAAGACTGTAGCTGTCTGCCAAGTTGGCAAAATTTTTTTCAACTGTTGCTAAGCGGACGAAATTTGATATGGATCGAAACGTTCACCCCTTTATATGGTATAAATTGGCGAGATACGAGAGAATGCCCCACACAGTACTGTCGGCGACTAAATGGGACGTCCGATGGTGAAAACCTTACCTCGATACGACTTACCGTTTGGACGCAATGAATTTCCAAATGGAAGTCTGCACTATTTAGCGTGCACATTGCCCGGCTCTATCTTATCTTATATATATAAAGCTAGAAGGCTAACTGACTCACTCACTCACTCACTCACTCACTCACTCACTCACTGACATTAATGTTTGCCCACTTCCAAGTGAGCTAGGAACTTGAAATTCGGCAGTCTGATAGCTTTTAGGCTGCAACCCAAGGAAAAATTCCAAAAAGTTGAATTTTTTAATATTTAGCCCCCCTTCCGCCCAATCAAAGAAATTTCGTGTTAGACCCTTCCAGATGAGCTAGGAACTTGAAATTCGGCAACCTGATGTATATGAGGCTGTAAACCAAGGAAAAATTCCATACAGTTAAATTTTTTTGTATTAACCCCCCCCCCACGGAATCAAAATATCGGACTCAAATTTCGGGTCAGACCCTTCAGTTCCAGACGAGCTAGGAACTTGAAATTCGGTAATCTGATAGCTATTCGGCTGTAACACCAGGAAAAAATGCAAAAAGCTGAATCTTTTCCTATTTAGCCCAACTCCACCCAATCAAAGTATCGGACTAAAATTTCGGGGTATATCCTTCCAGATGAGCTAGGAACATGAAATTCAGCAATCTGATAGTTATTAGGCTGTAACCCCTGGAAAAAATCCGAAAAGCTAAAATTTTTAATAATTAACCCCCTCCCACCGATTCAATATATAGGACGGTGCAGACTTTCGTTTCGAGCTATTTTTTGGCCGAACGGTAATTGCTATCAATGAACGGATTGCACTTTCGTGCCCTAAAATTAAGAGATCTACAACTTTGGTCCTATGACTTTTTGTCGTATCTCGACCACTTCTACCTTAGATTGAGCTTCATTTTCCCGGTTTTGGTAATTTTTGTTAAATTTCCATAAATTATGTTACTGATTCACACACTCATAAGATGGATAGATGAACGAAATTCAGGACGCTCCTTGGCAACGTCATTGGCCATATGTAGACAGACTTTCGTCATTCTAGCTGCCTTGCAAGTACGGGAAAACGGAGGGTACATGTGGAAACACTACTGATATTTCGGCCTAATTTATGATTCTTAAGCAATTTATGGCGAAACCCGTTGAGATACGGCAAAACCTCAAATAAGCAAAATTATAGGTCGTTTTATCGTCAATCTGGCTGCAAAGTTTCAAGACTGTAGCTGTCTGCCAAGTTGGCAAATTTATTTTTCAATTTGTGACAAGTGGGCGAAATTTGACATGGATCGAAAAGTTCACCTCCTTCTATGGCAACAATATGCAGGATAGGAGAAAGCGCCTAAGACAGTAATGTAGACCACTAAGAGGGTCGTCTAACGCCGCAATCCGTACCTCGATTCGACGTACCGTTTGCTCGCAATAAATTTCCAAACGAAAGCCTGCACTATTTAGCATGCACTTTGCCTGGCTAAATGTTGACTTTTGCTGTTTTTATTTCCCTCCTTTTAAACTAAATTGTGGACGATGTGTTTCCGTGCGCAAGAAAATTAATATTTGTCGCAGTTACAACTTTGGCCTGCAACCGAGGGAGAAATTCGAAAGAGTTGCATTGTTTAACGTTTTTATCTCCAGAAATTATCGAAATCTGGAAGCAGTTTTCATGATGGTGATAACTAACGTTTCGAGGATTTTGGTGGCTAAACTGTAAGTCTTACCGCCAAATCGACCAGGCGTTCGGATCACATCATGAAGAGATCTACAACTCCGGTCCCGGGAATTTTAGTCGTATCTTGATCCCTTATGACTTGGATAGAGCTGCTTTTTCAGATTTGACGTCCATTTTTTCACATTTTCCCTAATTAATGTTACTGTTTTACACACTTATAAGACCGACAGAATCATGAAATATGGCAGGCTCGTTGGAACGTTCGTGGATCATATGTGAGCAAAATGCATGATTCTAGCACCCTGTAAAAATGCAAAACGGAAGTAATTCGTAAACACTGTACTCCTAATCAAAGGTTCTACACCAATCTTCCCCTAATTCGATGCAGATACGACAGAACATCAAAGAACGTAAAAATAGAGCGTTTCAACCACGATAAACCTACCAAGATTCAAGACTATAACTCCCATTTACGTTAGGAAAATATTTCATATCTTGTGAGAATCGTACGTAATTTGCACCACGTCCAAACGTTTAACGCAATCTTTGCTATAAATCGTGTATATACGGTACGAGAAAATATTATAGGACCAAAAATATACGCAAATAAATGGGCCGTCTGGTGGCACAATCCGTTTTCCGTAACGAAGTACCCATTCCTCACAGTAATTTCCCATAAGACCACTTGTAATATAGAGGAATCGGGGGTTTGGGGGCGCAGCCCCCAACGAGCGAAAGCGAGTTATTATATATATATAAAGCCGCAAGGCTAACTCACTCACTCACTCACTCACTGACATTAATGTTTGCCCACTTCCAGGTGAGCTAGGAACTTGAAATTCGGCAGTCTGATAGCTTTTAGGCTGCAACCCAAGGAAAAATTCCAAAAAGTTGAAATTTTTCATATTTAGCCCCCCTTCCGCCCAATCAAAGAAATTTCGTGTTAGACCCTTCCAGATGAGCTAGGAACTTGAAATTCGGCAACCTGATATATATGAGGCTGTAACCCAAGGAAAAATTCCAAAAAGTTAATTTTTTTTGTATTTAGCCCCCCACGGAAACAAAATATCGCACTCAAATTTCGGGTCAGACCCTTCAGTTCCAGATGAGCTAGGAACTTGAAATTCGGTAATCTGATAGCTATTCCGCTGTAACACCAGGAAAAAATGCAAATAGCTGAATCATTTCCTATTTGGCCCCCCTCCACCCAATCATATTTTCGGACTAAAATTTCGGGGTAGATCCTTCCAGATGAGCTAGGAACTTGAAATTCAGCATTCTGATAGTTATTAGGCTGTAACCCCTGGAAAAAATCCGAAAAGCTAAAATTTTTAATAATTAACCCCCTCCCACCGAATCAATATATAGGACGGTGCAGGCTTTCGTTTCGAGCTCTCTTGTGGCCGAACGGTAATTGCTATCAATGAACGGATTGCACTTTCGTGCCCTAAAATTAAGAGATCTACAACTTTGGTCTTATGACTTTTTGTCGTATCTCGACCCCTTCTACCTTAGATTGAGCTTCATTTTCCCGGTTTCGCAAAATTTTGTTAAATTTCCATAAATTATTTTCTGATTCACACACTCGTATGATAGATAGATGAACGAAATTCAGCACGCTCCTTGGCAACGGCATTGGCCATATGTAGACCGACTTTCGTTATTCTAGCTGCCTTGCAAGTATGGGAAAACGGAGGGTACATGTGGAAACACTACTGAAATTTCGGCCTAATTGATGATTCTTAAGCAATTTATGGCGAAACCCGTTGAGATACGGTAAAACCTCAAATAACCGAAATTATAGGCCGTTTCATCGTCAACGTGCCTGCAAAGGTTCAAGGCTGTAGCTGTCTGCCAAGTTGGAAAAATTATTTTTCAATTTGTGAAAAGTGGGCGAAATTTGACATGGATCGAAACGTTCACCTCCTCTATGGCATAAATATGCGGGGTAGGAGAAAGCGCCAAAGACAGTAATGTAGACCACTAAAAGGGCCGCCTAACGCCGCAAACCGTACCGCGATACGATGCACCGTTTGCTCGCAATCAATTTCCAAACGAAAGCCTGCACTATTCAGCGTGCACATTGCCTGACTATCTTATCTTATTATATTATATATATATAAAGCCGCAAGGCTAACTCACTCACTCACTCACTCACTGACATTAATGTTTGCCCACTTCCAGGTGAGCTAGGAACTTGAAATTCGGCAGTCTGATAGCTTTTAGGCTGCAACCCAAGGAAAAATTCCAAAAAGTTGAAATTTTTCATATTTAGCCCCCCTTCCGCCCAATCAAAGAAATTTCGTGTTAGACCCTTCCAGATGAGCTAGGAACTTGAAATTCGGCAACCTGATATATATGAGGCTGTAACCCAAGGAAAAATTCCAAAAAGTTAATTTTTTTTGTATTTAGCCCCCCACGGAAACAAAATATCGCACTCAAATTTCGGGTCAGACCCTTCAGTTCCAGATGAGCTAGGAACTTGAAATTCGGTAATCTGATAGCTATTCCGCTGTAACACCAGGAAAAAATGCAAATAGCTGAATCATTTCCTATTTGGCCCCCCTCCACCCAATCAAAGTTTCGGACTAAAATTTCGGGGTAGATCCTTCCAGATGAGCTAGGAACTTGAAATTCAGCATTCTGATAGTTATTAGGCTGTAACCCCTGGAAAAAATCCGAAAAGCTAAAATTTTTAATAATTAACCCCCTCCCACCGAATCAATATATAGGACGGTGCAGGCTTTCGTTTCGAGCTCTCTTGTGGCCGAACGGTAATTGCTATCAATGAACGGATTGCACTTTCGTCCCCTAAAATTAAGAGATCTACAACTTTGGTCTTATGACTTTTTGTCGTATCTCGACCCCTTCTACCTTAGATTGAGCTTCATTTTCCCGGTTTCGCAAAATTTTGTTAAATTTCCATAAATTATTTTCTGATTCACACACTCGTATGATAGATAGATGAACGAAATTCAGCACGCTCCTTGGCAACGGCATTGGCCATATGTAGACCGACTTTCGTTATTCTAGCTGCCTTGCAAGTATGGGAAAACGGAGGGTACATGTGGAAACACTACTGAAATTTCGGCCTAATTGATGATTCTTAAGCAATTTATGGCGAAACCCGTTGAGATACGGTAAAACCTCAAATAACCGAAATTATAGGCCGTTTCATCGTCAACGTGCCTGCAAAGGTTCAAGGCTGTAGCTGTCTGCCAAGTTGGAAAAATTATTTTTCAATTTGTGAAAAGTGGGCGAAATTTGACATGGATCGAAACGTTCACCTCCTCTATGGCATAAATATGCGGGGTAGGAGAAAGCGCCAAAGACAGTAATGTAGACCACTAAAAGGGCCGCCTAACGCCGCAAACCGTACCGCGATACGATGCACCGTTTGCTCGCAATCAATTTCCAAACGAAAGCCTGCACTATTCAGCGTGCACATTGCCTGACTATCTTATCTTATTATATCTTATATATATAAAGCTAGAAGGCTAACTGACTCACTCACTCACTCACTCACTCACTGACTGACATTAATGTTTGCCCACTTCCAAGTGAGCTAGGAACATGAAATTCGGCAGTCTGATAGCTTTTAGGCTGCAACCCAAGGAAAAATTCAAAAAAGTTGAAATTTTTCACTTTTAGCCCCCCTTCCGCCCAATCAAAGTATCGGGCTGAAATTTCGTGTTAGGCCCTGCCAGATGAGCTAGGAACTTAAAGTGTGGCAATCTGATAGCTATTAGCGTGTGTCCCAAGGGAAAATTACAAAAAGTTCAAATTTTTGGTATTTAGCCCCCCCTTCGCCGAAACACTGAAATTTCGTGTTACACCCTTGCAGATGAGCTAGGAACTTGAAATTCGGCAGTCAAATAGCTATTAGGCTGCAACCCAAGGACAAATTCCAAAAAGTTGATATTTTTCATATTTAGCCCCCCTTCCGCCCAATCAAAATATCATAGTGACATTTCGTGTTAGGCCCTTACAGATGAGCTAGGAACTTGAAATGTGACAATCTGATAGCTATTAGGGTGTGTCCCAAGGGAAATTTCCGAAAAGTTCAATTTTTTTGTATTTAGCCCCCCTTCCGCCCAATCAAAGAAATTTCGTGTTAGACCCTTCCAGATGAGCTAGGAACTTGAAATTCGGCAACCTGATAGATATTAGGCTGTAACCCAAGGAAAAATTCCAAAAAGTTCAAATTTTTGTGTACGTAGCCCCCCACGGAATAAACAAATTTCGGGCTAGATCCTTCAGTTCCAGATGCGCTAGAAACTTGAAATTTGGCAAGGTGATAGCTATTAGCGTGTAACCCACGGAAAAATTCCAAAAATTTTAAATTTTAAATTTTTGCCCCCCTCCCCCAAACAAAATGGCGGATACCGTGATGCAGTGCCCTACAAAATTAATATTTGGCAAAGTTCTAGCTCCTAGCCTGTAACCGACGTAGAAATTGCAAAAAGTTAAAATATTTAATATTTCATCCACTAAAAAATTCGAAATTTTAAGCCAAATTAAATCACGGTGCAGGCTTTCGTTTCGAGCTCTCTTGTGGCTAAACGGTAATTGTTATCAATAAACGGACTGCACTTTCGTCTCCTAAAATGAAGAGATCTACAACTTTGGTCCTATGACTTTTTGTCGTATCTCGACTCCTTCTACCTTAGATTGAGCTTCATTTTCCCGGTTTCGGTCATTTTTGTTAAATTTCCATAAATGATTTTACTGATTCACACACTCATAAGATGGATAGATGAACGAAATTCAGGACGCTCCTTGGCAACGTCATTGGCCATATGTAGACCGACATTCGTTATTCTAGCTGCCTTGCAAGTATGGGAAAACGCAGGGTACATGTGGAAACACTATTGAAATTTCGGCCTAATTTATGATTCTTAAGCAATTTATGGCGAAACCCGTTGAGATACGGCAAAACCTTAAATAACCAAAATTATAGGTCGTTTCATCGCCAATCTGCCTGCAAAGTTTCAAGACTGTAGCTGTCTGCCAAGTTGGCAAAATTATTTTTCAACTTGTGAAAAGTGGGCGAAATTTTACATGGATCGAAACGTTCACCTCGTTCTATGGCATAAATATGCGGGATAGGAGAAAGCGCCTAAGCCAGTAATGTAGACCACTAAAAGGGTCGTCTAACGCCGCAATCCGTACCTCGATACGACGCACCGTTTGTTCGCAATCAATTTCCAAACGAAAGCCTGCACTATTTAGCGTGCACATTGCCTGGCTCTATCTTATATATATAAAGCTAGAAGGCTAACTGACTCACTCACTCACTCACTCACTCACTCACTCACTGACTGACATTAATGTTTGCCCACTTCCAAGTGAGCTAGGAACATGAAATTCGGCAGTCTGATAGCTTTTAGGCTGCAACCCAAGGAAAAATTCAAAAAAGTTGAAATTTTTCACTTTTAGCCCCCCTTCCGCCCAATCAAAGTATCGGGCTGAAATTTCGTGTTAGGCCCTGCCAGATGAGCTAGGAACTTAAAGTGTGGCAATCTGATAGCTATTAGGGTGTGTCCCAAGGGAAAATTACAAAAAGTTCAAATTTTTGGTATTTAGCCCCCCCTTCGCCGAAACACTGAAATTTCGTGTTACACCCTTGCAGATGAGCTAGGAACTTGAAATTCGGCAGTCAAATAGCTATTAGGCTGCAACCCAAGGACAAATTCCAAAAAGTTGATATTTTTCATATTTAGCCCCCCTTCCGCCCAATCAAAATATCGGAGTGACATTTCGTGTTAGGCCCTTCCAGATGAGCTAGGAACTTGAAATGTGACAATCTGATAGCTATTAGGGTGTGTCCCAAGGGAAAATTCCGAAAAGTTCAATTTTTTTGTATTTAGCCCCCCTTCCGCCCAATCAAAGAAATTTCGTGTTAGACCCTTCCAGATGAGCTAGGAACTTGAAATTCGGCAACCTGATAGATATTAGGCTGTAACCCAAGGAAAAATTCCAAAAAGTTCAAATTTTTGTGTACGTAGCCCCCCACGGAATAAAAAAAATTCGGGTTAGATCCTTCAGTTCCAGATGCGCTAGAAACTTGAAATTTGGCAAGGTGATAGCTATTAGCGTGTAACCCACGGAAAAATTCCAAAAATTTTAAATTTTAAATTTTTGCCCCCTCCCCCCAAACAAAATGGCGGATACCGTGATGCAGTGACCTACAAAATTAATATTTGGCAAAGTTCTAGCTCCTAGCCTGTAACCGACGTAGAAATTGCAAAAAGTTAAAATATTTAATATTTCATCCACTAAAAAATTCGAAATTTTAAGCCAAATTAAATCACGGTGCAGGCTTTCGTTTCGAGCTCTCTTGTGGCTAAACGGTAATTGTTATCAATAAACGGACTGCACTTTCGTCTCCTAAAATGAAGAGATCTACAACTTTGGTCCTATGACTTTTTGTCGTATCTCGACTCCTTCTACCTTAGATTGAGCTTCATTTTCCCGGTTTCGGTCATTTTTGTTAAATTTCCATAAATGATTTTACTGATTCACACACTCATAAGATGGATAGATGAACGAAATTCAGGACGCTCCTTGGCAACGTCATTGGCCATATGTAGACCGACATTCGTTATTCTAGCTGCCTTGCAAGTATGGAAAACGCAGGGTACATGTGGAAACACTATTGAAATTTCGGCCTAATTTATGATTCTTAAGCAATTTATGGCGAAACCCGTTGAGATACGGCAAAACCTTAAATAACCAAAATTATAGGTCGTTTCATCGCCAATCTGCCTGCAAAGTTTCAAGACTGTAGCTGTCTGCCAAGTTGGCAAAATTATTTTTCAACTTGTGAAAAGTGGGCGAAATTTTACATGGATCGAAACGTTCACCTCGTTCTATGGCATAAATATGCGGGATAGGAGAAAGCGCCTAAGCCAGTAATGTAGACCACTAAAAGGGTCGTCTAACGCCGCAATCCGTACCTCGATACGACGCACCGTTTGTTCGCAATCAATTTCCAAACGAAAGCCTGCACTATTTAGCGTGCACATTGCCTGGCTCTATCTTATATATATAAAGCTAGAAGGCTAACTGACTCACTCACTCACTCACTCACTCACTCACTCACTGACTGACATTAATGTTTGCCCACTTCCAAGTGAGCTAGGAACATGAAATTCGGCAGTCTGATAGCTTTTAGGCTGCAACCCAAGGAAAAATTCAAAAAAGTTGAAATTTTTCACTTTTAGCCCCCCTTCCGCCCAATCAAAGTATCGGGCTGAAATTTCGTGTTAGGCCCTGCCAGATGAGCTAGGAACTTAAAGTGTGGCAATCTGATAGCTATTAGGGTGTGTCCCAAGGGAAAATTACAAAAAGTTCAAATTTTTGGTATTTAGCCCCCCCTTCGCCGAAACACTGAAATTTCGTGTTACACCCTTGCAGATGAGCTAGGAACTTGAAATTCGGCAGTCAAATAGCTATTAGGCTGCAACCCAAGGACAAATTCCAAAAAGTTGATATTTTTCATATTTAGCCCCCCTTCCGCCCAATCAAAATATCGGAGTGACATTTCGTGTTAGGCCCTTCCAGATGAGCTAGGAACTTGAAATGTGACAATCTGATAGCTATTAGGGTGTGTCCCAAGGGAAAATTCCGAAAAGTTCAATTTTTTTGTATTTAGCCCCCCTTCCGCCCAATCAAAGAAATTTCGTGTTAGACCCTTCCAGATGAGCTAGGAACTTGAAATTCGGCAACCTGATAGATATTAGGCTGTAACCCAAGGAAAAATTCCAAAAAGTTCAAATTTTTGTGTACGTAGCCCCCCACGGAATAAAAAAAATTCGGGTTAGATCCTTCAGTTCCAGATGCGCTAGAAACTTGAAATTTGGCAAGGTGATAGCTATTAGCGTGTAACCCACGGAAAAATTCCAAAAATTTTAAATTTTAAATTTTTGCCCCCTCCCCCCAAACAAAATGGCGGATACCGTGATGCAGTGACCTACAAAATTAATATTTGGCAAAGTTCTAGCTCCTAGCCTGTAACCGACGTAGAAATTGCAAAAAGTTAAAATATTTAATATTTCATCCACTAAAAAATTCGAAATTTTAAGCCAAATTAAATCACGGTGCAGGCTTTCGTTTCGAGCTCTCTTGTGGCTAAACGGTAATTGTTATCAATAAACGGACTGCACTTTCGTCTCCTAAAATGAAGAGATCTACAACTTTGGTCCTATGACTTTTTGTCGTATCTCGACTCCTTCTACCTTAGATTGAGCTTCATTTTCCCGATTTCGGTCATTTTTGTTAAATTTCCATAAATGATTTTACTGATTCACACACTCATAAGATGGATAGATGAACGAAATTCAAGACACTCCTTGGCAACGTCATTGGCCATATGTAGACCGACTTTCGTTATTCTAGCTGCCTTGCAAGTATGGGAAAACGGAGGGTACATGTGGAAACACTATTGAAATTTCGGCCTAATTTATGATTCTTAAGCAATTTATGGCAAAACCCGTTGCGATACGGCAAAACCTCAAATAACCAAAATTATAGGTCGTTTCATCATCAACCTGCCTGCAAAGTTTCAAGACTGTAGCTGTCTGCCAAGTTGGCAAAATTTTTTTCAACTGTTGCTAAGCGGACGAAATTTGATATGGATCGAAACGTTCACCCCTTTATATGGTATAAATTGGCGAGATACGAGAGAATGCCCCACACAGTACTGTCGGCGACTAAATGGGACGTCCGATGGTGAAAACCTTACCTCGATACGACTTACCGTTTGGACGCAATGAATTTCCAAATGGAAGTCTGCACTATTTAGCGTGCACATTGCCCGGCTCTATCTTATCTTATATATATAAAGCTAGAAGGCTAACTGACTCACTCACTCACTCACTCACTCACTGACTGACATTAATGATTGCCCACTTCCAAGTGAGCTAGGAACATGAAATTCGGCAGTCTGATAGCTTTTAGGCTGCAACCCAAGGAAAAATTCAAAAAAGTTGAAATTTTTCACTTTTAGCCCCCCTTCCGCCCAATCAAAGTATCGGGCTGAAATTTCGTGTTAGGCCCTGCCAGATGAGCTAGGAACTTAAAGTGTGGCAATCTGATAGCTATTAGCGTGTGTCCCAAGGGAAAATTACAAAAAGTTCAAATTTTTGGTATTTAGCCCCCCCTTCGCCGAAACACTGAAATTTCGTGTTACACCCTTGCAGATGAGCTAGGAACTTGAAATTCGGCAGTCAAATAGCTATTAGGCTGCAACCCAAGGACAAATTCCAAAAAGTTGATATTTTTCATATTTAGCCCCCCTTCCGCCCAATCAAAATATCATAGTGACATTTCGTGTTAGGCCCTTACAGATGAGCTAGGAACTTGAAATGTGACAATCTGATAGCTATTAGGGTGTGTCCCAAGGGAAATTTCCGAAAAGTTCAATTTTTTTGTATTTAGCCCCCCTTCCGCCCAATCAAAGAAATTTCGTGTTAGACCCTTCCAGATGAGCTAGGAACTTGAAATTCGGCAACCTGATAGATATTAGGCTGTAACCCAAGGAAAAATTCCAAAAAGTTCAAATTTTTGTGTACGTAGCCCCCCACGGAATAAACAAATTTCGGGCTAGATCCTTCAGTTCCAGATGCGCTAGAAACTTGAAATTTGGCAAGGTGATAGCTATTAGCGTGTAACCCACGGAAAAATTCCAAAAATTTTAAATTTTAAATTTTTGCCCCCCTCCCCCAAACAAAATGGCGGATACCGTGATGCAGTGCCCTACAAAATTAATATTTGGCAAAGTTCTAGCTCCTAGCCTGTAACCGACGTAGAAATTGCAAAAAGTTAAAATATTTAATATTTCATCCACTAAAAAATTCGAAATTTTAAGCCAAATTAAATCACGGTGCAGGCTTTCGTTTCGAGCTCTCTTGTGGCTAAACGGTAATTGTTATCAATAAACGGACTGCACTTTCGTCTCCTAAAATGAAGAGATCTACAACTTTGGTCCTATGACTTTTTGTCGTATCTCGACTCCTTCTACCTTAGATTGAGCTTCATTTTCCCGGTTTCGGTCATTTTTGTTAAATTTCCATAAATGATTTTACTGATTCACACACTCATAAGATGGATAGATGAACGAAATTCAGGACGCTCCTTGGCAACGTCATTGGCCATATGTAGACCGACATTCGTTATTCTAGCTGCCTTGCAAGTATGGGAAAACGCAGGGTACATGTGGAAACACTATTGAAATTTCGGCCTAATTTATGATTCTTAAGCAATTTATGGCGAAACCCGTTGAGATACGGCAAAACCTTAAATAACCAAAATTATAGGTCGTTTCATCGCCAATCTGCCTGCAAAGTTTCAAGACTGTAGCTGTCTGCCAAGTTGGCAAAATTATTTTTCAACTTGTGAAAAGTGGGCGAAATTTTACATGGATCGAAACGTTCACCTCGTTCTATGGCATAAATATGCGGGATAGGAGAAAGCGCCTAAGCCAGTAATGTAGACCACTAAAAGGGTCGTCTAACGCCGCAATCTGTACCTCGATACGACGCACCGTTTGTTCGCAATCAATTTCCAAACGAAAGCCTGCACTATTTAGCGTGCACATTGCCTGGCTCTATCTTATATATATAAAGCTAGAAGGCTAACTGACTCACTCACTCACTCACTCACTCACTCACTCACTGACTGACATTAATGTTTGCCCACTTCCAAGTGAGCTAGGAACATGAAATTCGGCAGTCTGATAGCTTTTAGGCTGCAACCCAAGGAAAAATTCAAAAAAGTTGAAATTTTTCACTTTTAGCCCCCCTTCCGCCCAATCAAAGTATCGGGCTGAAATTTCGTGTTAGGCCCTGCCAGATGAGCTAGGAACTTAAAGTGTGGCAATCTGATAGCTATTAGGGTGTGTCCCAAGGGAAAATTACAAAAAGTTCAAATTTTTGGTATTTAGCCCCCCCTTCGCCGAAACACTGAAATTTCGTGTTACACCCTTGCAGATGAGCTAGGAACTTGAAATTCGGCAGTCAAATAGCTATTAGGCTGCAACCCAAGGACAAATTCCAAAAAGTTGATATTTTTCATATTTAGCCCCCCTTCCGCCCAATCAAAATATCGGAGTGACATTTCGTGTTAGGCCCTTCCAGATGAGCTAGGAACTTGAAATGTGACAATCTGATAGCTATTAGGGTGTGTCCCAAGGGAAAATTCCGAAAAGTTCAATTTTTTTGTATTTAGCCCCCCTTCCGCCCAATCAAAGAAATTTCGTGTTAGACCCTTCCAGATGAGCTAGGAACTTGAAATTCGGCAACCTGATAGATATTAGGCTGTAACCCAAGGAAAAATTCCAAAAAGTTCAAATTTTTGTGTACGTAGCCCCCCACGGAATAAAAAAAATTCGGGTTAGATCCTTCAGTTCCAGATGCGCTAGAAACTTGAAATTTGGCAAGGTGATAGCTATTAGCGTGTAACCCACGGAAAAATTCCAAAAATTTTAAATTTTAAATTTTTGCCCCCTCCCCCCAAACAAAATGGCGGATACCGTGATGCAGTGACCTACAAAATTAATATTTGGCAAAGTTCTAGCTCCTAGCCTGTAACCGACGTAGAAATTGCAAAAAGTTAAAATATTTAATATTTCATCCACTAAAAAATTCGAAATTTTAAGCCAAATTAAATCACGGTGCAGGCTTTCGTTTCGAGCTCTCTTGTGGCTAAACGGTAATTGTTATCAATAAACGGACTGCACTTTCGTCTCCTAAAATGAAGAGATCTACAACTTTGGTCCTATGACTTTTTGTCGTATCTCGACTCCTTCTACCTTAGATTGAGCTTCATTTTCCCGATTTCGGTCATTTTTGTTAAATTTCCATAAATGATTTTACTGATTCACACACTCATAAGATGGATAGATGAACGAAATTCAAGACACTCCTTGGCAACGTCATTGGCCATATGTAGACCGACTTTCGTTATTCTAGCTGCCTTGCAAGTATGGGAAAACGGAGGGTACATGTGGAAACACTATTGAAATTTCGGCCTAATTTATGATTCTTAAGCAATTTATGGCAAAACCCGTTGCGATACGGCAAAACCTCAAATAACCAAAATTATAGGTCGTTTCATCATCAACCTGCCTGCAAAGTTTCAAGACTGTAGCTGTCTGCCAAGTTGGCAAAATTTTTTTCAACTGTTGCTAAGCGGACGAAATTTGATATGGATCGAAACGTTCACCCCTTTATATGGTATAAATTGGCGAGATACGAGAGAATGCCCCACACAGTACTGTCGGCGACTAAATGGGACGTCCGATGGTGAAAACCTTACCTCGATACGACTTACCGTTTGGACGCAATGAATTTCCAAATGGAAGTCTGCACTATTTAGCGTGCACATTGCCCGGCTCTATCTTATCTTATATATATAAAGCTAGAAGGCTAACTGACTCACTCACTCACTCACTCACTCACTCACTCACTCACTGACATTAATGTTTGCCCACTTCCAAGTGAGCTAGGAACTTGAAATTCGGCAGTCTGATAGCTTTTAGGCTGCAACCCAAGGAAAAATTCCAAAAAGTTGAATTTTTTAATATTTAGCCCCCCTTCCGCCCAATCAAAGAAATTTCGTGTTAGACCCTTCCAGATGAGCTAGGAACTTGAAATTCGGCAACCTGATGTATATGAGGCTGTAAACCAAGGAAAAATTCCATACAGTTAAATTTTTTTGTATTAACCCCCCCCCACGGAATCAAAATATCGGACTCAAATTTCGGGTCAGACCCTTCAGTTCCAGACGAGCTAGGAACTTGAAATTCGGTAATCTGATAGCTATTCGGCTGTAACACCAGGAAAAAATGCAAAAAGCTGAATCTTTTCCTATTTAGCCCAACTCCACCCAATCAAAGTATCGGACTAAAATTTCGGGGTATATCCTTCCAGATGAGCTAGGAACATGAAATTCAGCAATCTGATAGTTATTAGGCTGTAACCCCTGGAAAAAATCCGAAAAGCTAAAATTTTTAATAATTAACCCCCTCCCACCGATTCAATATATAGGACGGTGCAGACTTTCGTTTCGAGCTATTTTTTGGCCGAACGGTAATTGCTATCAATGAACGGATTGCACTTTCGTGCCCTAAAATTAAGAGATCTACAACTTTGGTCCTATGACTTTTTGTCGTATCTCGACCACTTCTACCTTAGATTGAGCTTCATTTTCCCGGTTTTGGTAATTTTTGTTAAATTTCCATAAATTATGTTACTGATTCACACACTCATAAGATGGATAGATGAACGAAATTCAGGACGCTCCTTGGCAACGTCATTGGCCATATGTAGACAGACTTTCGTCATTCTAGCTGCCTTGCAAGTACGGGAAAACGGAGGGTACATGTGGAAACACTACTGATATTTCGGCCTAATTTATGATTCTTAAGCAATTTATGGCGAAACCCGTTGAGATACGGCAAAACCTCAAATAAGCAAAATTATAGGTCGTTTTATCGTCAATCTGGCTGCAAAGTTTCAAGACTGTAGCTGTCTGCCAAGTTGGCAAATTTATTTTTCAATTTGTGACAAGTGGGCGAAATTTGACATGGATCGAAAAGTTCACCTCCTTCTATGGCAACAATATGCAGGATAGGAGAAAGCGCCTAAGACAGTAATGTAGACCACTAAGAGGGTCGTCTAACGCCGCAATCCGTACCTCGATTCGACGTACCGTTTGC
Organism: Anabrus simplex; assembly: GCF_040414725.1. Taxonomy (NCBI): domain Eukaryota; kingdom Metazoa; phylum Arthropoda; class Insecta; order Orthoptera; family Tettigoniidae; genus Anabrus; species Anabrus simplex. The sequence continues at coordinate 395,296,808 of NC_090269.1, forward strand.
TCGCAATAAATTTCCAAACGAAAGCCTGCACTATTTAGCATGCACTTTGCCTGGCTAAATGTTGACTTTTGCTGTTTTTATTTCCCTCCTTTTAAACTAAATTGTGGACGATGTGTTTCCGTGCGCAAGAAAATTAATATTTGTCGCAGTTACAACTTTGGCCTGCAACCGAGGGAGAAATTCGAAAGAGTTGCATTGTTTAACGTTTTTATCTCCAGAAATTATCGAAATCTGGAAGCAGTTTTCATGATGGTGATAACTAACGTTTCGAGGATTTTGGTGGCTAAACTGTAAGTCTTACCGCCAAATCGACCAGGCGTTCGGATCACATCATGAAGAGATCTACAACTCCGGTCCCGGGAATTTTAGTCGTATCTTGATCCCTTATGACTTGGATAGAGCTGCTTTTTCAGATTTGACGTCCATTTTTTCACATTTTCCCTAATTAATGTTACTGTTTTACACACTTATAAGACCGACAGAATCATGAAATATGGCAGGCTCGTTGGAACGTTCGTGGATCATATGTGAGCAAAATGCATGATTCTAGCACCCTGTAAAAATGCAAAACGGAAGTAATTCGTAAACACTGTACTCCTAATCAAAGGTTCTACACCAATCTTCCCCTAATTCGATGCAGATACGACAGAACATCAAAGAACGTAAAAATAGAGCGTTTCAACCACGATAAACCTACCAAGATTCAAGACTATAACTCCCATTTACGTTAGGAAAATATTTCATATCTTGTGAGAATCGTACGTAATTTGCACCACGTCCAAACGTTTAACGCAATCTTTGCTATAAATCGTGTATATACGGTACGAGAAAATATTATAGGACCAAAAATATACGCAAATAAATGGGCCGTCTGGTGGCACAATCCGTTTTCCGTAACGAAGTACCCATTCCTCACAGTAATTTCCCATAAGACCACTTGTAATATAGAGGAATCGGGGGTTTGGGGGCGCAGCCCCCAACGAGCGAAAGCGAGTTATTATATATATATAAAGCCGCAAGGCTAACTCACTCACTCACTCACTCACTGACATTAATGTTTGCCCACTTCCAGGTGAGCTAGGAACTTGAAATTCGGCAGTCTGATAGCTTTTAGGCTGCAACCCAAGGAAAAATTCCAAAAAGTTGAAATTTTTCATATTTAGCCCCCCTTCCGCCCAATCAAAGAAATTTCGTGTTAGACCCTTCCAGATGAGCTAGGAACTTGAAATTCGGCAACCTGATATATATGAGGCTGTAACCCAAGGAAAAATTCCAAAAAGTTAATTTTTTTTGTATTTAGCCCCCCACGGAAACAAAATATCGCACTCAAATTTCGGGTCAGACCCTTCAGTTCCAGATGAGCTAGGAACTTGAAATTCGGTAATCTGATAGCTATTCCGCTGTAACACCAGGAAAAAATGCAAATAGCTGAATCATTTCCTATTTGGCCCCCCTCCACCCAATCAAAGTTTCGGACTAAAATTTCGGGGTAGATCCTTCCAGATGAGCTAGGAACTTGAAATTCAGCATTCTGATAGTTATTAGGCTGTAACCCCTGGAAAAAATCCGAAAAGCTAAAATTTTTAATAATTAACCCCCTCCCACCGAATCAATATATAGGACGGTGCAGGCTTTCGTTTCGAGCTCTCTTGTGGCCGAACGGTAATTGCTATCAATGAACGGATTGCACTTTCGTCTCCTAAAATTAAGAGATCTACAACTTTGGTCTTATGACTTTTTGTCGTATCTCGACCCCTTCTACCTTAGATTGAGCTTCATTTTCCCGGTTTCGCAAAATTTTGTTAAATTTCCATAAATTATTTTCTGATTCACACACTCGTATGATAGATAGATGAACGAAATTCAGCACGCTCCTTGGCAACGGCATTGGCCATATGTAGACCGACTTTCGTTATTCTAGCTGCCTTGCAAGTATGGGAAAACGGAGGGTACATGTGGAAACACTACTGAAATTTCGGCCTAATTGATGATTCTTAAGCAATTTATGGCGAAACCCGTTGAGATACGGTAAAACCTCAAATAACCGAAATTATAGGCCGTTTCATCGTCAACGTGCCTGCAAAGGTTCAAGGCTGTAGCTGTCTGCCAAGTTGGAAAAATTATTTTTCAATTTGTGAAAAGTGGGCGAAATTTGACATGGATCGAAACGTTCACCTCCTCTATGGCATAAATATGCGGGGTAGGAGAAAGCGCCAAAGACAGTAATGTAGACCACTAAAAGGGCCGCCTAACGCCGCAAACCGTACCGCGATACGATGCACCGTTTGCTCGCAATCAATTTCCAAACGAAAGCCTGCACTATTCAGCGTGCACATTGCCTGACTATCTTATCTTATTATATTATATATATATAAAGCCGCAAGGCTAACTCACTCACTCACTCACTCACTGACATTAATGTTTGCCCACTTCCAGGTGAGCTAGGAACTTGAAATTCGGCAGTCTGATAGCTTTTAGGCTGCAACCCAAGGAAAAATTCCAAAAAGTTGAAATTTTTCATATTTAGCCCCCCTTCCGCCCAATCAAAGAAATTTCGTGTTAGACCCTTCCAGATGAGCTAGGAACTTGAAATTCGGCAACCTGATATATATGAGGCTGTAACCCAAGGAAAAATTCCAAAAAGTTAATTTTTTTTGTATTTAGCCCCCCACGGAAACAAAATATCGCACTCAAATTTCGGGTCAGACCCTTCAGTTCCAGATGAGCTAGGAACTTGAAATTCGGTAATCTGATAGCTATTCCGCTGTAACACCAGGAAAAAATGCAAATAGCTGAATCATTTCCTATTTGGCCCCCCTCCACCCAATCAAAGTTTCGGACTAAAATTTCGGGGTAGATCCTTCCAGATGAGCTAGGAACTTGAAATTCAGCATTCTGATAGTTATTAGGCTGTAACCCCTGGAAAAAATCCGAAAAGCTAAAATTTTTAATAATTAACCCCCTCCCACCGAATCAATATATAGGACGGTGCAGGCTTTCGTTTCGAGCTCTCTTGTGGCCGAACGGTAATTGCTATCAATGAACGGATTGCACTTTCGTCCCCTAAAATTAAGAGATCTACAACTTTGGTCTTATGACTTTTTGTCGTATCTCGACCCCTTCTACCTTAGATTGAGCTTCATTTTCCCGGTTTCGCAAAATTTTGTTAAATTTCCATAAATTATTTTCTGATTCACACACTCGTATGATAGATAGATGAACGAAATTCAGCACGCTCCTTGGCAACGGCATTGGCCATATGTAGACCGACTTTCGTTATTCTAGCTGCCTTGCAAGTATGGGAAAACGGAGGGTACATGTGGAAACACTACTGAAATTTCGGCCTAATTGATGATTCTTAAGCAATTTATGGCGAAACCCGTTGAGATACGGTAAAACCTCAAATAACCGAAATTATAGGCCGTTTCATCGTCAACGTGCCTGCAAAGGTTCAAGGCTGTAGCTGTCTGCCAAGTTGGAAAAATTATTTTTCAATTTGTGAAAAGTGGGCGAAATTTGACATGGATCGAAACGTTCACCTCCTCTATGGCATAAATATGCGGGGTAGGAGAAAGCGCCAAAGACAGTAATGTAGACCACTAAAAGGGCCGCCTAACGCCGCAAACCGTACCGCGATACGATGCACCGTTTGCTCGCAATCAATTTCCAAACGAAAGCCTGCACTATTCAGCGTGCACATTGCCTGACTATCTTATCTTATTATATTATATATATATAAAGCCGCAAGGCTAACTCACTCACTCACTCACTCACTGACATTAATGTTTGCCCACTTCCAGGTGAGCTAGGAACTTGAAATTCGGCAGTCTGATAGCTTTTAGGCTGCAACCCAAGGAAAAATTCCAAAAAGTTGAAATTTTTCATATTTAGCCCCCCTTCCGCCCAATCAAAGAAATTTCGTGTTAGACCCTTCCAGATGAGCTAGGAACTTGAAATTCGGCAACCTGATATATATGAGGCTGTAACCCAAGGAAAAATTCCAAAAAGTTAATTTTTTTTGTATTTAGCCCCCCACGGAAACAAAATATCGCACTCAAATTTCGGGTCAGACCCTTCAGTTCCAGATGAGCTAGGAACTTGAAATTCGGTAATCTGATAGCTATTCCGCTGTAACACCAGGAAAAAATGCAAATAGCTGAATCATTTCCTATTTGGCCCCCCTCCACCCAATCAAAGTTTCGGACTAAAATTTCGGGGTAGATCCTTCCAGATGAGCTAGGAACTTGAAATTCAGCATTCTGATAGTTATTAGGCTGTAACCCCTGGAAAAAATCCGAAAAGCTAAAATTTTTAATAATTAACCCCCTCCCACCGAATCAATATATAGGACGGTGCAGGCTTTCGTTTCGAGCTCTCTTGTGGCCGAACGGTAATTGCTATCAATGAACGGATTGCACTTTCGTCCCCTAAAATTAAGAGATCTACAACTTTGGTCTTATGACTTTTTGTCGTATCTCGACCCCTTCTACCTTAGATTGAGCTTCATTTTCCCGGTTTCGCAAAATTTTGTTAAATTTCCATAAATTATTTTCTGATTCACACACTCGTATGATAGATAGATGAACGAAATTCAGCACGCTCCTTGGCAACGGCATTGGCCATATGTAGACCGACTTTCGTTATTCTAGCTGCCTTGCAAGTATGGGAAAACGGAGGGTACATGTGGAAACACTACTGAAATTTCGGCCTAATTGATGATTCTTAAGCAATTTATGGCGAAACCCGTTGAGATACGGTAAAACCTCAAATAACCGAAATTATAGGCCGTTTCATCGTCAACGTGCCTGCAAAGGTTCAAGGCTGTAGCTGTCTGCCAAGTTGGAAAAATTATTTTTCAATTTGTGAAAAGTGGGCGAAATTTGACATGGATCGAAACGTTCACCTCCTCTATGGCATAAATATGCGGGGTAGGAGAAAGCGCCAAAGACAGTAATGTAGACCACTAAAAGGGCCGCCTAACGCCGCAAACCGTACCGCGATACGATGCACCGTTTGCTCGCAATCAATTTCCAAACGAAAGCCTGCACTATTCAGCGTGCACATTGCCTGACTATCTTATCTTATTATATTATATATATATAAAGCCGCAAGGCTAACTCACTCACTCACTCACTCACTGACATTAATGTTTGCCCACTTCCAGGTGAGCTAGGAACTTGAAATTCGGCAGTCTGATAGCTTTTAGGCTGCAACCCAAGGAAAAATTCCAAAAAGTTGAAATTTTTCATATTTAGCCCCCCTTCCGCCCAATCAAAGAAATTTCGTGTTAGACCCTTCCAGATGAGCTAGGAACTTGAAATTCGGCAACCTGATATATATGAGGCTGTAACCCAAGGAAAAATTCCAAAAAGTTAATTTTTTTTGTATTTAGCCCCCCACGGAAACAAAATATCGCACTCAAATTTCGGGTCAGACCCTTCAGTTCCAGATGAGCTAGGAACTTGAAATTCGGTAATCTGATAGCTATTCCGCTGTAACACCAGGAAAAAATGCAAATAGCTGAATCATTTCCTATTTGGCCCCCCTCCACCCAATCAAAGTTTCGGACTAAAATTTCGGGGTAGATCCTTCCAGATGAGCTAGGAACTTGAAATTCAGCATTCTGATAGTTATTAGGCTGTAACCCCTGGAAAAAATCCGAAAAGCTAAAATTTTTAATAATTAACCCCCTCCCACCGAATCAATATATAGGACGGTGCAGGCTTTCGTTTCGAGCTCTCTTGTGGCCGAACGGTAATTGCTATCAATGAACGGATTGCACTTTCGTCCCCTAAAATTAAGAGATCTACAACTTTGGTCTTATGACTTTTTGTCGTATCTCGACCCCTTCTACCTTAGATTGAGCTTCATTTTCCCGGTTTCGCAAAATTTTGTTAAATTTCCATAAATTATTTTCTGATTCACACACTCGTATGATAGATAGATGAACGAAATTCAGCACGCTCCTTGGCAACGGCATTGGCCATATGTAGACCGACTTTCGTTATTCTAGCTGCCTTGCAAGTATGGGAAAACGGAGGGTACATGTGGAAACACTACTGAAATTTCGGCCTAATTGATGATTCTTAAGCAATTTATGGCGAAACCCGTTGAGATACGGTAAAACCTCAAATAACCGAAATTATAGGCCGTTTCATCGTCAACGTGCCTGCAAAGGTTCAAGGCTGTAGCTGTCTGCCAAGTTGGAAAAATTATTTTTCAATTTGTGAAAAGTGGGCGAAATTTGACATGGATCGAAACGTTCACCTCCTCTATGGCATAAATATGCGGGGTAGGAGAAAGCGCCAAAGACAGTAATGTAGACCACTAAAAGGGCCGCCTAACGCCGCAAACCGTACCGCGATACGATGCACCGTTTGCTCGCAATCAATTTCCAAACGAAAGCCTGCACTATTCAGCGTGCACATTGCCTGACTATCTTATCTTATTATATTATATATATATAAAGCCGCAAGGCTAACTCACTCACTCACTCACTCACTGACATTAATGTTTGCCCACTTCCAGGTGAGCTAGGAACTTGAAATTCGGCAGTCTGATAGCTTTTAGGCTGCAACCCAAGGAAAAATTCCAAAAAGTTGAAATTTTTCATATTTAGCCCCCCTTCCGCCCAATCAAAGAAATTTCGTGTTAGACCCTTCCAGATGAGCTAGGAACTTGAAATTCGGCAACCTGATATATATGAGGCTGTAACCCAAGGAAAAATTCCAAAAAGTTAATTTTTTTTGTATTTAGCCCCCCACGGAAACAAAATATCGCACTCAAATTTCGGGTCAGACCCTTCAGTTCCAGATGAGCTAGGAACTTGAAATTCGGTAATCTGATAGCTATTCCGCTGTAACACCAGGAAAAAATGCAAATAGCTGAATCATTTCCTATTTGGCCCCCCTCCACCCAATCAAAGTTTCGGACTAAAATTTCGGGGTAGATCCTTCCAGATGAGCTAGGAACTTGAAATTCAGCATTCTGATAGTTATTAGGCTGTAACCCCTGGAAAAAATCCGAAAAGCTAAAATTTTTAATAATTAACCCCCTCCCACCGAATCAATATATAGGACGGTGCAGGCTTTCGTTTCGAGCTCTCTTGTGGCCGAACGGTAATTGCTATCAATGAACGGATTGCACTTTCGTCCCCTAAAATTAAGAGATCTACAACTTTGGTCTTATGACTTTTTGTCGTATCTCGACCCCTTCTACCTTAGATTGAGCTTCATTTTCCCGGTTTCGCAAAATTTTGTTAAATTTCCATAAATTATTTTCTGATTCACACACTCGTATGATAGATAGATGAACGAAATTCAGCACGCTCCTTGGCAACGGCATTGGCCATATGTAGACCGACTTTCGTTATTCTAGCTGCCTTGCAAGTATGGGAAAACGGAGGGTACATGTGGAAACACTACTGAAATTTCGGCCTAATTGATGATTCTTAAGCAATTTATGGCGAAACCCGTTGAGATACGGTAAAACCTCAAATAACCGAAATTATAGGCCGTTTCATCGTCAACGTGCCTGCAAAGGTTCAAGGCTGTAGCTGTCTGCCAAGTTGGAAAAATTATTTTTCAATTTGTGAAAAGTGGGCGAAATTTGACATGGATCGAAACGTTCACCTCCTCTATGGCATAAATATGCGGGGTAGGAGAAAGCGCCAAAGACAGTAATGTAGACCACTAAAAGGGCCGCCTAACGCCGCAAACCGTACCGCGATACGATGCACCGTTTGCTCGCAATCAATTTCCAAACGAAAGCCTGCACTATTCAGCGTGCACATTGCCTGACTATCTTATCTTATTATATCCTATATATATAAAGCCACAAGGCTAACTGACTCACTCACTCACTCACTGACTCACTGACATTAATGTTTGCCCACTTCCAAATGAGCTAGGAACTTGAAATTCTACAGTCTGATAGCTATTGGGGTGCAACCGAAGGAAAAATTCAAAAAAGTTCAATTTTTTTATATATAGCCCCCCTTACGCCCAATCAAATTATCGGACTAAAATTTAGTGTTAGACCCTTCCAGATGAGCTAGGAACTTGAAATTCGGCGGTCTGACAGCTCTTAGGCTGCAACCCAAGGAAAAATTGCAAAACGTTCAATTTTTTCATATTTAGCCCCCCTTTCGCCCAATCAAAGAAATTTCGTGTAAGACCCTTCCAGATGAGCTAGGAACTTGAAATTCGGCAACCTGATAGATATTAGGCTGTAACCCAAGAAAAAATTCCAAAAAGTTGAAATTTTTCATATTTAGCCCCCCTTCCACCAAATCAAAGTATCGGAGTGAAATTTCGTGTTAGGCCCTTCCAGATGAGCTAGGAACTTGAAATGTGACAATCTGATAGCTATTAGGGTGTGTCCCAAGGGAAAATTCCAAAAAGTTCAAATTTTTTGTATTTAGCCCCCCTTCGCCGAATCACTCAAATTTCTGTGTTACAGCCTTGCAGATTAGCTAGGAACTTGAAATCCGGCAATCAAATAGCTATTAGGCTGCAACCCAGGAAAAAATTCCAAAAAGTTGAAATTTTTCATATATACTCCCCCTTCCGCCCAGTCAAAATATCGGAGTGAAATTTCGTGTTAGGCCCTTCCAGATGAGCTAGGAACTTGAAATGTGGCAATCTGATAGCTATTAGGGTGTGTCCCAAGGGAAAATTCCAAAAAGTTCAAATGTTTTGTTTTTAGCCCCCCTTTCGCCGAATCACTCAAATTTCGGTGTTACACCCTTGCAGATTAGCTAGGAACTTGAAATTCGGCAATCAAATAGCTATTAGGCTGCAACCCAAGGAAAAATTCCAAAAAGTTGAAATTTTTCATATTTAGCCCCCCTTCCGCCCAATCAAAATATCGGAGTGAAAATTCGTTTTGGGCCCTTCCACATGAGCTAGGAAAATGAAATGTGGCAATCTGATAGCTGTTAGAGTGTGTCCCAAGGGAAAATTCCAAAAAGTACAATTTTTTTGTATTTAGCCCCCCTTCGCCGAAATACTGAAATTTCGTGTTACACCCTTGCAGATGAGCTAGGAACTTGAAATTCGGCAGTCGAATAGCTATTAGGCTGCAACCCAAGGAAAAATTCCAAAGAGTTGAAATTTTTCATATTTAGCCCCCCTTCCGCCCAATCAAAATATCGGAGTGAAATTTCGTGTTAGGCCGTTCCAGATGAGCTAGGAACTTGAAATGTGACAATCTGATAGCTATTAGGGTGTTTCCCAAGGGAAAATTCCAAAAAGTTCAATTTTTTTATATTTAGCCCCCCTTCGCCGAATCACTCAAATTTCGGTGTTACAGCCTTGCAGATTAGCTAGGAACTTGAAATTCGGCAATCAAATAGCTATTAGGCTGCAACCCAAGGAAAAATTCCAGAAAGTTGAAATTTTTCATATTTAGCCCCCCTTACGCCCAATCAAAATATCGGAGTGAAATTTCGTGTTGGGCACTTCCAGATGAGCTAGGAACTTGAAATGTGGCACTCTGATAGCTATTAGGGTGTGTCCCAAGGGATAATTCCAAAAAGTTCAAATATTTTGTATTTAGCCCCCCCGCGCAGAATCACTCAAATTTCGGTGTTCCACCCTTGCAGATTAGCTAGGAACTTGAAATTCGGCAGTCTGACAGTTATTAGGCTGCAAACCAAGGAAAAATTCCGAAAAGTTGAAATTTTTCATATTTAGCCCCCTTCCGCCCAATCAAAATATCGGACTGAAATTTCGTGTTAGACCCTTCCATATGAGCTAGGAACTTGAAATTCGGCTGCCTGATAGCTATTTGGCTGTAACCCAAGGAAGAATTCCAAAAAGTTCAAAATTTTCATATTTAGCCTCCACCGAATCGAAATATCGGACTCAAATTTCGGGTAAGACCCTTCAGTTCCAGATGAGCTAGAAACTTGGAATTCCGTAATCTGATAGCTATTAAGCTGCAACCGTGGGAAAAATTCTATAAAGTTGAAATGTTTCATATTTAGCCGCTTTTCCGTCCAATCAAGTTATCGGACTAAAATTTCGCGTTAGACCCTTCCAGATGAGCTACGAACTTGAAATTTGGCAATCTGATATAAATTAGGCTGCAACTCAAGGGAAAATTCCAAAAAGTTCAAAATTTTCATATTTATCCCCCCACCGAATCAAAATATGGGACTCAAATTTGGGTTTAGAACCTTCCATTCCAGATGCGCTAGAATATTGGAATTCGGCAGTCTGATAGCTATTAGGCTGAAACCCAAGGAAAATGCCAAAAAGTTAAAAATTTTCATATTTCATCCCCCCGCCCAATCAATATATCGGGCTCAAATTTCGTGTTAGAGGCTTCCAGATGATCTACGATCTTGAGATTCGGCGATGTGATGGCTATTAGGTTGCAACCCAAGGAAAAATTCAAATTTAGTTCAAATTTTTCATATTTAGCCCCCTCCCCGCCCAATCAAATTATCAGACTCAAATTTCGTGTTAGGCCCATCCAGATGATCCAGGAATTGAAATTAATCAATTTGATAGAAATTGGGCTGTAAGCCAAGAAAAAATTCCAAAACATTCCATTTTCTCATATTTACCCCTCCACCACCCAATCAAAATCCTCTGCACCCCTCCCCCCCAAACAAAATGGTGGACGCAATGATGCAGTGCCCTACAAAATTAATATTTGGCAATGCTCTAGATCCAAGCCTGTAACCGACGAAGAAATCGCAACAAGTTCAAATTTTGAATAATTAACCCACTGAAAAATCAAAATATGAAGCCAAATTTAATGACGATGCAGACTTTCGTTTAGAGCTATTTTGTGGCTGAACGGTAATTGCTATCAATGAACTGATTGCACTTTCGCGTCCTAAAATTAAGATGTCTACAATTTTGGTCGTATGACTTTTTGTCGTATCTCGGCCCCTTCTACCTTAGACTGACCTTCATTTCCCCGGTTTTTATCAATTTTGTTAAATTTCCATACATCTTTTACTGATTAACACACTCATAAGACAGATAGACACTAAATTCAGCACGCTCCCTGACACGACTATTGGCCATATGTAGACCGACTTTGATTATTCTACTGCTATGAATGTATGGGAAACTGAAGGAATAACTTACCAAGAAACACTACCTTAATTTCAGCATAATGTATGTACCGTAATCAATTTATGGTGAAGACCATGGAGATACGGCAAAACCTCAAACAACCAAAATTGTAGGTCGTTATATTGTCGTCCAGCGTGCCAAGTTTCAACAATGTAGGTGTCTGCTAAGTTGGCAAAATCTTTTTTCAACTTGTTTAAAGCGGTCGAAATTTGACATGGATCGATATGTTCACCTCCTTCCTTGGTATAAATACGCAAGATACTAGAAAAGGCCTAAGACAGTAATGTAGAAGACTAAAGGGGTCGTCTGATGGCGCAATCCATACTTTGATACGACGTACCGTTTGTCCGCAATAAATTTCCTAACCAAAGTCTGCACTATTTAGCGTGCACATTGTCTGGCTCTATATTATATATATAAAACTGTTTGGCTCACTGGCTGGCATAAATGTTTACCCACTTCGGCATGAGCTAGAAACTTAAAATTTGACAATATGATAGCAAATAGGCTGTATTGTGGAAAAGTTCCATATGTTGATTTTGTGTTATTTTTACTTTCCTTGCCTTAAACTAAATTTTGGACGATATGTTGCAGTGCGCCAAAGAATTAAAATTTGCCGCAGTTACATCATTGGCCTGTAACCGACGGAGAAATTCGAAGGAGTTGAATTGTTTAACGTCTTCATCTCCAGAAGTTATCAAAATCTGGAAGCAAATTTCATTATGGTGCTAAGTAACGTTTCGAGAATTTTGGTGGCTAAACTGTAAGTCGTACCGCCAAATGGACAAGACGTTGGGATCCCTTCATGAAGGGTTCTACAACTTCGGTCCCGGGAATTTTAGTCGTATCATGAACCCTTATGCCTTGGATAGAACTCCATTTTTCAGATTTAACGTCAATTTTTTACATTTTCCATAATTAATTTACTGTTTTACACACTTATAGGACCGATAGAATCATGAAATTTGGCAGGCTCATTGGAACGTTTGTGGGCCACAAGTGACCAAATGCATGATTCTAGCACCCTGTAAACATGGAAAAATGAAAGTAATACGTAAACCCTGTACTCCTAATCCAAGGTTCTAAACCAATCTAGGGTCAACTCGAACAGATACGACAAAACATCAAATAACGGAAATATAGAGCGTTTCAACCACAATAAACCTGCCAAGTTTCAAGATTATAGCTCCCCGTTACGTTAGGAAAATAATTTCTTATCTTGCGAGAATCGTACGTAATTTTCACCACGTCGGAACGTTTAACGCTACCTCGTCTATAAATCGTGAATATACGGTACGAGGAAATATTAGAGGACCAAATATGTACGCGAATATATGCGCCGTCTGGTGGCGAATCCGTTCTTCGTAACGAAGTACCTCTTCGTCACAGTAGTTTTCCATGTGAGCACTTGAAATATAGAGGAAGTGGGGGTTTGGGGGCGCAGCCCCCAACGAGCGAAAGCGATCGAAACGTTCACCTCCTCTATGGCATAAATATGCGGGGTAGGAGAAAGCGCCAAAGACAGTAATGTAGACCACTAAAAGGGTCGCCTAACGCCGCAAACCGTACCGCGATACGATGCACCGTTTGCTCGCAATCAATTTCCAAACGAAAGCCTGCACTATTCAGCGTGCACATTGCCTGACTATCTTATCTTATCTTATATATATAAAGCCACAAGGCTAATTGACTGACTCACTGACTGACTGACTGACATTAATGTTTGCCCACTTCCAAGTGAGCTAGGAACTTGAAATTCGGCAGTCTGACAGCTTTTAGGCTGCAACCCAAGGAAAAATTGCAAAAAGTACAATTTTTTTATATTTAGCCCCCCTTCCGCCCAATCAAAGAAATTTCGTGTTAGACCCTTCCAGATGAGCTAGGAACTTGAAATTCGGCAGTCTGACAGCTTTTAGGCTGCAACCCAAGGAAAAATTCCCAAAAGTTCAAATTTTTGTGTACGTAGCCCCCCACGGAATAAAAAAAATTCGGGTTAGATCCTTCAGTTCCAGATGAGCTAGGAACTTGAAATTCGGCAAGGTGATAGCTATTAGCGTGTAACCCACGGAAAAATTCCAAAAATTTTAAATTTTAAATTTTTGCCCCCCTCCCCCCAAACAAAATGGCGGATACCGTGATGCAGTGCCCTACAAAATTAATATATGGCAAAGTTCTAGCTCCTAGCCTGTAACCGACGTAGAAATTGCAAAAAGTTCAAATTTTGAATAATTAACCCACTGAAAAATCGAAATATGAAGCCAAATTTTATGACGATGCAGACTTTCGTTTAGAGCTATTTTGTGGCCGAACGGTAATTGCTATCAATGAACGGATTGCACTTTCGACTCCTAAAATTAAGAGATCTACAACTTTGGTCTTATGACTTTTTGTCGTATCTCGACCCCTTCTACCTTAGATTGAGCTTCATTTTCCCGGTTTCGCAAAATTTTGTTAAATTTCCATAAATTATTTTCTGATTCACACACTCGTATGATAGATAGATGAACGAAATTCAGCACGCTCCTTGGCAACGGCATTGGCCATATGTAGACCGACTTTCGTTATTCTAGCTGCCTTGCAAGTATGGGAAAACGGAGGGTACATGTGGAAACACTACTGAAATTTCGGCGTAATTGATGATTCTTAAGCAATTTATGGCGAAACCCGTTGAGATACGGTAAAACCTCAAATAACCGAAATTATAGGCCGTTTCATCGTCAACGTGTCTGCAAAGTTTCAAGACTGTATCTGTCTGCCAAGTTGGAAAAATTATTTTTCAATTTGTGAAAAGTGGGCGAAATTTGACATGGATCGAAACGTTCACCTCCTCTATGGCATAAATATGCGGGGTAGGAGAAAGCGCCAAAGACAGTAATGTAGACCACTAAAAGGGTCGCCTAACGCCGCAAACCGTACCGCGATACGATGCACCGTTTGCTCGCAATCAATTTCCAAACGAAAGCCTGCACTATTCAGCGTGCACATTGCCTGACTATCTTATCTTATCTTATATATATAAAGCCACAAGGCTAATTGACTGACTCACTGACTGACTGACTGACATTAATGTTTGCCCACTTCCAAGTGAGCTAGGAACTTGAAATTCGGCAGTCTGACAGCTTTTAGGCTGCAACCCAAGGAAAAATTGCAAAAAGTACAATTTTTTTATATTTAGCCCCCCTTCCGCCCAATCAAAGAAATTTCGTGTTAGACCCTTCCAGATGAGCTAGGAACTTGAAATTCGGCAGTCTGACAGCTTTTAGGCTGCAACCCAAGGAAAAATTCCCAAAAGTTCAAATTTTTGTGTACGTAGCCCCCCACGGAATAAAAAAAATTCGGGTTAGATCCTTCAGTTCCAGATGAGCTAGGAACTTGAAATTCGGCAAGGTGATAGCTATTAGCGTGTAACCCACGGAAAAATTCCAAAAATTTTAAATTTTAAATTTTTGCCCCCCTCCCCCAAACAAAATGGCGGATACCGTGATGCAGTGCCCTACAAAATTAATATATGGCAAAGTTCTAGCTCCTAGCCTGTAACCGACGTAGAAATTGCAAAAAGTTCAAATTTTGAATAATTAACCCACTGAAAAATCGAAATATGAAGCCAAATTTTATGACGATGCAGACTTTCGTTTAGAGCTATTTTGTGGCCGAACGGTAATTGCTATCAATGAACGGATTGCACTTTCGACTCCTAAAATTAAGAGATCTACAACTTTGGTCTTATGACTTTTTGTCGTATCTCGACCCCTTCTACCTTAGATTGAGCTTCATTTTCCCGGTTTCGCAAAATTTTGTTAAATTTCCATAAATTATTTTCTGATTCACACACTCGTATGATAGATAGATGAACGAAATTCAGCACGCTCCTTGGCAACGGCATTGGCCATATGTAGACCGACTTTCGTTATTCTAGCTGCCTTGCAAGTATGGGAAAACGGAGGGTACATGTGGAAACACTACTGAAATTTCGGCGTAATTGATGATTCTTAAGCAATTTATGGCGAAACCCGTTGAGATACGGTAAAACCTCAAATAACCGAAATTATAGGCCGTTTCATCGTCAACGTGTCTGCAAAGTTTCAAGACTGTATCTGTCTGCCAAGTTGGAAAAATTATTTTTCAATTTGTGAAAAGTGGGCGAAATTTGACATGGATCGAAACGTTCACCTCCTCTATGGCATAAATATGCGGGGTAGGAGAAAGCGCCAAAGACAGTAATGTAGACCACTAAAAGGGTCGCCTAACGCCGCAAACCGTACCGCGATACGATGCACCGTTTGCTCGCAATCAATTTCCAAACGAAAGCCTGCACTATTCAGCGTGCACATTGCCTGACTATCTTATCTTATCTTATATATATAAAGCCACAAGGCTAATTGACTGACTCACTGACTGACTGACTGACATTAATGTTTGCCCACTTCCAAGTGAGCTAGGAACTTGAAATTCGGCAGTCTGACAGCTTTTAGGCTGCAACCCAAGGAAAAATTGCAAAAAGTACAATTTTTTTATATTTAGCCCCCCTTCCGCCCAATCAAAGAAATTTCGTGTTAGACCCTTCCAGATGAGCTAGGAACTTGAAATTCGGCAGTCTGACAGCTTTTAGGCTGCAACCCAAGGAAAAATTCCCAAAAGTTCAAATTTTTGTGTACGTAGCCCCCCACGGAATAAAAAAAATTCGGGTTAGATCCTTCAGTTCCAGATGAGCTAGGAACTTGAAATTCGGCAAGGTGATAGCTATTAGCGTGTAACCCACGGAAAAATTCCAAAAATTTTAAATTTTAAATTTTTGCCCCCCTCCCCCCAAACAAAATGGCGGATACCGTGATGCAGTGCCCTACAAAATTAATATATGGCAAAGTTCTAGCTCCTAGCCTGTAACCGACGTAGAAATTGCAAAAAGTTCAAATTTTGAATAATTAACCCACTGAAAAATCGAAATATGAAGCCAAATTTTATGACGATGCAGACTTTCGTTTAGAGCTATTTTGTGGCCGAACGGTAATTGCTATCAATGAACGGATTGCACTTTCGACTCCTAAAATTAAGAGATCTACAACTTTGGTCTTATGACTTTTTGTCGTATCTCGACCCCTTCTACCTTAGATTGAGCTTCATTTTCCCGGTTTCGCAAAATTTTGTTAAATTTCCATAAATTATTTTCTGATTCACACACTCGTATGATAGATAGATGAACGAAATTCAGCACGCTCCTTGGCAACGGCATTGGCCATATGTAGACCGACTTTCGTTATTCTAGCTGCCTTGCAAGTATGGGAAAACGGAGGGTACATGTGGAAACACTACTGAAATTTCGGCGTAATTGATGATTCTTAAGCAATTTATGGCGAAACCCGTTGAGATACGGTAAAACCTCAAATAACCGAAATTATAGGCCGTTTCATCGTCAACGTGTCTGCAAAGTTTCAAGACTGTATCTGTCTGCCAAGTTGGAAAAATTATTTTTCAATTTGTGAAAAGTGGGCGAAATTTGACATGGATCGAAACGTTCACCTCCTCTATGGCATAAATATGCGGGGTAGGAGAAAGCGCCAAAGACAGTAATGTAGACCACTAAAAGGGTCGCCTAACGCCGCAAACCGTACCGCGATACGATGCACCGTTTGCTCGCAATCAATTTCCAAACGAAAGCCTGCACTATTCAGCGTGCACATTGCCTGACTATCTTATCTTATCTTATATATATAAAGCCACAAGGCTAATTGACTGACTCACTGACTGACTGACTGACATTAATGTTTGCCCACTTCCAAGTGAGCTAGGAACTTGAAATTCGGCAGTCTGACAGCTTTTAGGCTGCAACCCAAGGAAAAATTGCAAAAAGTACAATTTTTTTATATTTAGCCCCCCTTCCGCCCAATCAAAGAAATTTCGTGTTAGACCCTTCCAGATGAGCTAGGAACTTGAAATTCGGCAGTCTGACAGCTTTTAGGCTGCAACCCAAGGAAAAATTCCCAAAAGTTCAAATTTTTGTGTACGTAGCCCCCCACGGAATAAAAAAAATTCGGGTTAGATCCTTCAGTTCCAGATGAGCTAGGAACTTGAAATTCGGCAAGGTGATAGCTATTAGCGTGTAACCCACGGAAAAATTCCAAAAATTTTAAATTTTAAATTTTTGCCCCCCTCCCCCCAAACAAAATGGCGGATACCGTGATGCAGTGCCCTACAAAATTAATATATGGCAAAGTTCTAGCTCCTAGCCTGTAACCGACGTAGAAATTGCAAAAAGTTCAAATTTTGAATAATTAACCCACTGAAAAATCGAAATATGAAGCCAAATTTTATGACGATGCAGACTTTCGTTTAGAGCTATTTTGTGGCCGAACGGTAATTGCTATCAATGAACGGATTGCACTTTCGACTCCTAAAATTAAGAGATCTACAACTTTGGTCTTATGACTTTTTGTCGTATCTCGACCCCTTCTACCTTAGATTGAGCTTCATTTTCCCGGTTTCGCAAAATTTTGTTAAATTTCCATAAATTATTTTCTGATTCACACACTCGTATGATAGATAGATGAACGAAATTCAGCACGCTCCTTGGCAACGGCATTGGCCATATGTAGACCGACTTTCGTTATTCTAGCTGCCTTGCAAGTATGGGAAAACGGAGGGTACATGTGGAAACACTACTGAAATTTCGGCGTAATTGATGATTCTTAAGCAATTTATGGCGAAACCCGTTGAGATACGGTAAAACCTCAAATAACCGAAATTATAGGCCGTTTCATCGTCAACGTGTCTGCAAAGTTTCAAGACTGTATCTGTCTGCCAAGTTGGAAAAATTATTTTTCAATTTGTGAAAAGTGGGCGAAATTTGACATGGATCGAAACGTTCACCTCGTTCTATGGCATAAATATGCGGGATAGGAGAAAGCGCCTAAGCCAGTAATGTAGACCACTAAAAGGGTCGTCTAACGCCGCAATCCGTACCTCGATACGACTTACCGTTTGGCCGCAATGAATTTCCAAATGAAAGTCTGCACTATTTAGCGTGCACATTCATATTTAGTGACAAAAAACAAAATGGCGCCCGAATTTCGGGTTAAAAGCTTCCAGATGAGGTAGGTACTTGAAATTCGGCAATCTGATAGCTATTTGGCTGAAACACAAGGAAAAATTCCAAAAAATTCAAAATTTCATATTTAGCACCCACACCGAAATAAAATATCGGACTAAAAAATCGGGTTAGAAGCTTCCAGATGAGCTAGGAACTTGAAATTCGGCAATCTGATAGGTATTGGGCTGTAACCCAAAGAAAAATTCCAAAAGTTCAATTTTTTCATACTTAGCCAGCCCCCCCCCAATCAAAATTTCGGACTCAATTTTCGGTTTACACCCTTCCAGATGAGCTAGGAACTTGTAATTCACCAATGCGTCCGTGGCCTTTATTAAGGTACAACTCCAGCAATTGCCTTGTGTGAAAATGGGAAACCACGGAAAACCATCTTCAGATCTGCCGACAGTGGGATTCAAATCCACTATCTTCCGGAGGCAAGCTCACAGCCGCGCGCATCTAACCGCACGGCCAACTTGCCCGGTACAGTGGGATTGAAACCCACAATCTCCCGAATGCAAGCACACAGCTACGCGACCCTAACCGCACGGCCAGCTCACTCGGTTCCGTTTGGAAACCTATAATCTGGAAAATAAACTTTGCCACTGGGAACACGACCACAACGTTGCATTCTTTGACACCATGCCTACGGTTTTGAATGAGGAGCTTTGGGTATTGTGTGAGAGAAATACAAACATAACCTTATCAACCTTCAATCTTCTAGCGCACATGGCAGTATGCCTCAGTCATTTTGTTTTTGGTGGAGTGGGTAAAAATGTATATTTCAGTCTGATAGATATTGGGCTATAAGCGAAGGAAAAACGCCAACACGTTTCAACTTTCATATTTACCCCCTCACCCAATCAAGTTATCGGACTAAAAATTTCGTGTTAGACCTTTCTAGATGAGCTAGGAACTTGAAATTCGGCACTCTCATAGCTTTTAGGCTGTAACCCCACGAAAAATTCATAAAACTGCATCAAATTATCGGACTCAAATTTCGGGTTAGAAGCTTCCAGATGAGCTTACAGCTTGAAATTCGGCAATCTGATAGCTATTGGGCTGTAACCCAAAGAAAAATTCCAAAAGTTCAATTTTTTCATACTTAGCCAGCCCCCCCCCCCCCCCCGCATCAAAATTTCGGACTCAGTTTTCGGTTTACACCCTTCCAGATGAGCTAGGAACTTGTAATTCGCCAATGCGTCCGTGGCCTTTATTAAGGTACTGCCCCAGCAATTGCCTTGTGTGAAAATGGGAAACCACGGAAAACCATCTTCAGATCTGCCGACAGTGGGATTCAAATCCACTATCTTCCGGAGGCAAGCTCACAGCCGCGCGCATCTAACCGCACGGCCAACTTGCCCGGTACAGTGGGATTCAAACCCACAATCTCCCGAATGCAAGCACACAGCTACGCGACCCTAACCGCACGGCCAGCTCACTCGGTTCCGTTTGGAAACCTATAATCTGGAAAATAAACTTTGCCACTGGGAACACGACCACAACGTTGCATTCTTTGACACCATGCCTACGGTTTTGAATGAGGAGCTTTGGGTATTGTGTGAGAGAAATACAAATACAAACATAACCTTATGGCAGTATGCCTCAGTCATTTTGTTTTTGTTGGAGTGGGTAAAAAAGTATATTTTTGGAATTTTTCATTAAGATACAGGCTAATTGCTATCACTACTAAATTTCAAGTTTCTCACTCATCTGGAAGTGGGTATGCCAGTGAGTGAGTGAGTTTGTCAGTTTAGTTCTACAGCTCTTACCATAGTAGTCTGGCCTAGAGAAGACAAATTTAAAACTATCTCTTAATGTTGCTGTATGAACATAGTTGTCCTCAGATTCAAGAACTTGAAAATTTGACATACATACAATTTTACGAAAATTATATTCTCCACGCAACTCGCCCCAAATCATTAAAAGTTCCTGTCATTGAACATCCTGATGGCCGACATTTCATTACAAAGCGCCAGAGAGGTAAATCCGTAGCTCGAATGTTTTGGGTGGCTCCTCAGCGAGGGGAGCAATTTTACCTTAGAATGCTCTTGAATGCTTTCCCCTGTCGTGGCTATCAAGATTTGATTTCACGGGGTGGTGTTCACTGCACTTCTCTTCAGCAAGCAGCTCGTAACCTCGGTCTTGTCAACGATGAGCAGGAGTACATACTTACGCTTGCAGAGGCATCCCAGTTCATGCTAGGTAGATCTCTACGATCATTTTTTGTCCTTCTGTGTAATATTGGGGCACCGGCAGTCTTGTTGTGGGAAGACTTTAAGGAAAAGCTGGCAGAAGATTTCCTTCATGTTACATCTGACGATCCAGAGAAGGCTTTCAAATTGGCACTTCTTGAAATCGATCGTTTACTTCGACGCCACGGCTCAAATCTTTATGAACAAGGACTGCCAGTTGTAGAAGACACAACTACTGAGCTTGGCAGGGAAAGGTTCCAATACAATGCAGACTCTCTCAAATGCTTTTTAGAAGAATGGCTGCCAAAGCTTTCAGAGGAACAAACACACTTTCTTGGCTATATCGAAACACTTTCAACATCCGCCAATTTGACTGGCTCGAAAATGCTGTATCTCGATGGCCCTGGTGGTTATGGGAAAACATTGATTTTGAAAGTAGTGATAGCTCTTTTCCGCTCACAGGGCAAAGTCGTCTTATGTGTAGCAAGTTCTGGAATTGCTGCCCTTAACTTTGACGGAGGAACTACTGCACACAGCATGTTTCGTCTCCCCCTTGATGTGGGTGATGGTTCTGGATATTGGTCTCTCACTAATGGATCACAAAGAGCTGACCTTATTCGAGAGGCAGCCTTAATCATTTTTGACGAAGTGTCCATGGCAAATAGGTTCCTTCTTGAAATACTCGACAGATCTCTGAGAGACCTAATGAGGAACGACAGTGCTTTTGGTGGTAAGGTCATAATTTTTTCTGGAGATTTTCGACAATGTGCTCCTGTTGTATCAGACGCGAAATCACCTTCTGATATAACAAACGTCTCGCTCAAATCTTCAAGACTCTGGGGAGAAATGAAAAAATTCCAACTAACGATACCTCAAAGAATTAAAGGGGAAGAACGTTACTCAAAATTCCTTCTTACAGTTGGCAACAACGAAGTAGACCATGTCATCATTGGTAAGGGGAGAGAACAACAAACATTAATACCTTTACATGGAGTTCCGTTCACAGATTCTTTGAAAGAACTGTTAGAGGAAGTATACCCACATGATATACTTTCCAACCCAGACAATGCTTCCAAACGTGCCGTTCTATGCACAATCAACGCCAATGTACATGAAATAAACTCTGCCATTCTGCAATCTTTGGAAGGCGACCTTTTTCATTTGTACAGCTCTGATTGGCTAGAAGATCAAGTTAAGGATTGTGCACATAACCTTGTGGATCAAGATGTGCTTCATCAAGCTCAGTGCAAGGGAGTCCCTAATCACGATTTGGCTCTAAAAGTCGGAGCAGTTTGTATTATAACTAGGAATTTAAATTTTTCTGATCACCTTGTGAATGGTACAAAAGTTATTGTTTTATCAATCTCACCTAGACTTATAGTGGTTCGTAGGCCAGGGTTAGATGAACGTCTGGGTATACCAAGAATAATGTTCAAGTTCTCCTTACATCGCACCATCCATATGTGCAGGAGACAATTTCCCCTTCAAGTCTGTTATGCCATGTCTATCCATAAAAGCCAGGGACAAACTATTGAGTTTGTTGGAGTCGACCTCCGCACTGATGTCTTTAGTCATGGCCAACTGTATGTGGCTCTGAGCCGGGTTCGATCTCCGTCCCACATCAGAGTACTTGTTCCTTCTGATCGTGTTTTGGATGGCGTGGCTTTTGTCAAGAACGTGGTTTACGAACATTTACTTTAGTATGCATAACCAAAGCTTTAATATTACTGTCTTAGGGTAAAATCTCGCCAGCCTTCACCCAAAATAACTAATTAAACGTTGACTATCTCAGAAAGAAAGTCCCATGGGCTCTGAAAAAAGGAGCGTGGGCTTGAGACTACGGGACCCTTAGCTGACTCCTGGCTTTGTTTCCAGTTACTTGCACTAGAGTTCTCACGTTCACCTATCCTATTCGACCTCCCTTGCTCATCCCCCTGTGGCTGGGGGCGGTAGAATAACACCCACGGTATCCCCTGCCTGTCATAAAAGGCGACTAAAAGGGGCCTCAGAGGCTCTGAACTTTGTAGCGTGGGTTGGCGACCACGGAGCCCTCAGCTGAGTCCTGGCATTGCTTCCACTTACTTGTGACGGGCTCCTCACTTTCATCTATCCTATCCGACCTCTCTTGGTCAATTCTTGTTCTTTTCCGACTCCGACGTTATTAGGTTTGTGAGGACTAGGGAGTCTTTCATTTTCACGGCCTTCGTGGCCCTTGTCTTACTTTGGCCGATATCTTCATTTTTCGAAGTGTCGCATCCTTTCCATTTTCCCCTCTGATTAGTGTTATATAGAGGATGGTTGCCCAGTTGTACTAGCTCTTAAAACAATAATCACCACCACCACCACCTCCCTTGCTCAGGTCTTGTTTTTTTTTATCCCGACGGTATTATAGCATTAGAGGAGTAGAGTCTTTCATTATCACGCCCTTCGTGGCTCTTGTTTCTTTGCCCGATACCTTCATTTTTCGAAGTGTCGGATTCCTGCCATTTTCTGTCTGTTCAGTGTTTTTGGAAAATAGTTGCTCAACTCTACTTCCTCCTAGAACAATAATCATAACCACCACTCTCATCCCCCTGTGGTGGGGGCGGTAGAATACCACCCACAGTATCCCCTGTCTGTCGTAAGAGGCGACTAAAAGGGGCCCCAGGGGCTCTGAACTTTGGAGCGTGGGTTGGCGACCACGGAGCCCTCAGCTGAATCCTGGCATTGCTTCCACTTACTTGTGCCAGGCTCCTCACTTTCATCTATCCTATCCGACCTCCGTTGGTCAACTCTTGTTCTTTTCAGACCCCGACGGTATTACGTATGGACGCCTAGGGAGTTTTTCATTTTCATGCCCTTCGTGGCCCTTGTCTTCCTTTGGCCGATATCTTCATTTCTCGAAGTGTCGGACCCCTTCCATTTTTTCTCTCTGATTAGTGTTATATAGAGGATGGTTGCCCAGTTGTACTTCCTCTTAAAACAATAATCACCACCACCACCACCACTCTCAGAAATAAAAATGGCACTACGCAGACAGTTCTACAAAAAAAAAAAATTCCAATCAAGAGAAGCTGCAAGTAGCAAACGAGACGCATGCATTTGTCATTGATACAAAACAAGACTAGGATATCACATCAAGAAATAACGACATCGCCATTGATAAAACAGTATGCTAGAATTTCTGCTAACATAACTTCCACGGCGCCATTCATACAGCACTAGTCCAATGCGTCTGCTCAAGGAAAACGCATGGTCATTGATACAGCAGTAGGCCAGGGGATCTGCCACAGAAAACTCCACGTTCTGACTCATAGTGGCCCCAGGGGCTCTGAACTTTGGAGCGTGGGATGGCGACCACGGGCCCCTTAACTGATAACTGGCATTGCTTCCACTTACTTGTGCCAGGCTCCTCATTTTCATCTATCCTATCTGACCTCTTTTGGTCAACTCTTGTTCTTTTCCGAACCCGATGCTATTAGGTTTGCGAGGGCTAGGGAGTCCTTCATTTTCACGCCCTTTCGTTTCCCTTATCTTCCTTTGGCCGATATCTTAATTTTTCGAAGTGTCCTGTCCCTTCCATTTTTCTCTCTGATTAGTGTTATATAGAGAATGGTTGCCCAGTTGTACTTCCTTTTAAAACAATAATCACCACCACCATCCTTAAGTTACGAGCGTGCGTTGGCCAGTTGTACTTCCTCTTTAAGCAATAATTATCACCACCACAACACTTACTAATTTCACGCCAGTCACTTTCATCCATCCTATCCGACGTTCGTTGGTCAACTCTTGTTCTTTCGAGCCCGACGGTACTAGAGCACTTGAGGGCTACGGATGCTTTCATTTCCACGCTCCTCGTGGCCCCTTGCCGTTCTTTAAACGATACCCTAATTTTCGAAGCGTCGGGTCCTTTCCAATTTTTGTCTCTCATCAGTTTTACATACGGGATGGTTGCCTATTTGTACTCCCTCTTAAACAATAATCACCACCACACCAAAACAAAACTACTCGTCGTCAATGGTAGCGCACTAGGCAAGGGCATCTGCACAGCAAAACTCCCCGTCGTGATTGATATACAACTAAGCTAAGGGATCTCCTGACCTAGACTGCCCGTCGTGATCGAAACACCAGTAAGCTAGAGCATCAGCTCAACAGAACCCATCGTTGTGATTGATGCAGCAGTAGGGTAGGGGATCTGCTCAACTCAAATCCCCGTCGTGATTGATAATGCAGTAAGCCAGAGAATCAGCCAAAAACTAAAATCTCAAAGCTTTCGTTATGCATACTAAAACAAATGTTGCCCCAGGGGCTCTGAACTTTGGAGCGTGGGTTGGCGACCACGGGGCCCTCAGCTGAGTCCTGGCATTGGTTCCACTTGTGCCAGGCTCCTCACTTTCATCTATCCTATCCGACCTCTCTTGGTCAACTCTTGTTCTTTTCAGACCCCGACGGTATTACGTATGGAGGCCTAGGGAGTCTTTCATTTTCATGCCCTTCGTGGCCCTTGTATTCCTTTGGCCGATACCTTCATTTTTCGAAGTGTCGGATCCCTTCCTGTTTTCTCTCTGATCAGTCATATAAAGAGGATGGTTGCCCAGTTATACTTCCTCTTAAAACAATAATCACCACCACCACCAATAAAACAAATGTTTGCAGACCACGTTCTTCACGTGGCCAACATCATCCAAAACACATTCAGAAGGAACAAGAACTCTCATGCGAGCCACAGATCGAACCCCGATCAAAACCACATACACTTGGCCATCGCTAAAGACATCAATGCTTAGATCCACTCCAGCAAACTCAAAAATTTGTCCCTGGCTTTTATGGATAGACATGGAATAAGAAACTTGAAGGGGAAATTGTCTCCTGCACGTATGAATGGTGCGATGTAAGGAGAACTTGATAACATGCTTGGTATACCAAGACGTTCATCTAACCCTCGTCTACGAACCACTGTGAGTCTCGGTGGGATTGATAAAACAATACCTTTTATACCATTCACAAGGAGATCAGAAAAAATTAAATTCCTTTCTATAGGCCTTATACAAACTACACCTACTTCTAGAGCCAAATCGTGATGACGTACTTCTTGCACTGAGATGTATCGAGCACATCTTGATCTACATGGTTATATGCACAATCTGTAACTTGATCTTCTACCCAATCGATGCTGTACAAATGGAAAAATCACCTTCCAAAGATTGAAGAAGGGAAGAGTTTTTTTCATATACTTTGGCATTGATTGTACATAGAACGGCACGTTTTGAAACATTGTCTGGATTGGAAAAGATGCCTTGTGTGTATATTTTGTCTAACAGTTCTTTCAAATAATTAGTAAACGGAACTCCATGTAAAGGTATTAACGTTTGTTGTTGTCTTCCCTTACTAAAGTTGACATGCACTACTTCGTTGTTCCCAACTGTAAGAATCAATTATGAGTAACATTCTTCCCCTTGAATTCGTTGATTAGTTACTTGGATTTTTTTTCATTTCTCCACAGAGTCTAGAGGATTTGGGTGAGCCGTTTGCTACACCAGGATATGATTTCGCTTCTGTTAAAACAGGAACACATTGTCGAAAATCTATACAAAATATTATGACCTTTTACTAAAAAGCACTGTCGACTCCCATTAGGTCTCTGAGAGATCTGTCCAGTATTCCAAGACGAATCCTTTTGAAAACACACTTCGTGAAAAATGATTAAACCTGCCTATCGAATAAGGTCAGCACTTTGGGATCCATTAGTGACATACCAATATCCGGAACCATCACCCACATCAAGGGAGAAACGAAACATGCTATGTGCAGTAGTTCCACCGTCAAAATTGACGGCAGCTATTACAGAACTTGGTACATAGAAAACGGTTTCGCTTGCGAGCGGAAAAGTGCTATGGCTACTTTCCAAATCAATGTTTTCCCGTAACCACCAGGACCATCGGGACACAGCAATTTTGAGCCAGTAAAATTGGTAGATATTGAAAGGTTTTCGATATAACCACGAAGGTATCATTCTTTATCTGAAAGCGTTCGTAGCCATTCGTCCAAAATCCGTTGGAATAAGCCTGCACTGTATTGAAACCTTTCCCTGCCAAGCTCAGTAGTTCTGTCTTCAACAACTGTCAGTCCTTGTTCATAGAGATTTGAACCGTGACGTCGAAGGAAACGATCGATTTCAAGAAGTGTTAATCTGAAAGCCTTCTCTGGGTCACCAGGTGTAACATGAAGGAAGTCTTCTGCGAGCTTATTCTTAAAGTCTTCCCACAACAAGACTGCCGGTGCCCCAATATTACATAGAACAAAAAATGATCGTAGAGCTTTACCAAGCATGAATTGCGATGCCTCTTCAAGCGTAAGTCTGTACTCCTGTTCATCGTTGACAAGGCCGAGGTTACGAGCAGCTTGCTGAAGAGAAGTGCAGTGATTACCACCCCGTGATATCAAATCTTGATAGCCACGACAGGGGAAATCATTCAAGAGCTTTGGAAGGTAAAATTGATCTCCTCGCTGAGGAGCCACCCAGAACATTCGAGCTACACATTTACCTCTCTGCCGCTTTGTAATGAAATGTCGGCCATCAGGATGTTCAAGTACAGGAACGTTCAATCAGGTGGGGCGTCATGAGTAAAGAATATAAATTTCATAGAATTGGGTGTATGTCAACATTTCAAGTTCGGGAAGCTGAGGTCTGGTAAAGTAAATAATCAAAGAGATGAGCTGTTACGTAATGCTTGCTCTTCTTCCCAAGGTCGGAAGCAAACTGAGTGTTTTCCCTCTAAGTGTACAGGAAGACATGTAACTGAAGGTTCACTATCCGTGAGATTAAACTCAAGAATACGCCATACTGTATCGCTGGAACCAATGTACCGTTTGGTTACGTACTCTTCCACTTCATTAACGGAATCTGAATCACTGACAACGGCGACATTAACTAAAGGACTACCATGGGTGATATATTAAAAAAGGTATTTTACTACTCTTGTTTGAGAAGCCAGCTCCAAATTAATGTGTCATTCGTATTTCAGCAATAATGCTGCGTTATAAGGGACAACCAAGGTATCGTCAATGTCAACAAGACTTCCGCGATATGTAATTTGTGCCTTATTGCCAGCATTGCGTTTGTAGTTAACAAATCCATTCCTGTCAATGTATGTGGTCTCTCATGAAGGTTTGGGGAAGAACTTTGTGCACTTATGAAGAGTTCCGTCCCAACAGGGAAGATTAGTACGATGATGGGGGCCACATGGGCCGTGTATTATGTTAACGATGACCAGTTCCCGAAGTTTACCTTCAGCTTTCTCTATATCTGGAATATCTGCTCTAATGAACTTGTCGATGTCAGCAGCTTGAACTGGCATGATTTTTTGTTCTTCCATATGAAAACAAATGAGTGCATGACACAGACCTCGCTTTTGAAATTCAATGGTATAAATTATGTATACCGGTTCACCAAACAAACGCCTGAACGAAGATCACGAAGAAGTTCCAATAGTTTACAATGGAACACCCTAGCGCACACATCAGGTTGATTTTTGGATCCAGCTCTCTTGGACAACGATATTTCAGTCCAATGTGCGTTGTTTGTTATGGTTAAAAAATAATTCGGAACGCCCAGTCGGTTCACCAAGGCCATTGCGTTGAGGTATTTAACTTTCATGTACCTTTCTCCTCCAGTGAAGGTACTTGGCAAATATACCCTTCCAGGAACAACGCCTTCCTCGCCTTGAACAGTCTCATCATTGCAGATATCGTTGGTGACCTGGCGTTGCTCATGTGTAGGGACTGATCGTTCAGTCTGAGCACGCTCCGTATGGGTAGCTGTGTTAATACCCCTAACATCAGAAACAACGGACTGCACTTCGTCAAAGAGACCTGTTCTTAAGGAGTTGTTACTACCTTTAATTTGTGAAAAATTTAAGTAACGCAATCGTTCCTCTTCAATGCGTGCATACATATCAGTTAACCACGTCTCGGAAAGTCTGTCAAATTGACGAAACCGTGATTCAGATAAAAGTAAACATCTTACGTAATTCAGTTGGGAAAGTTTTTGGCCCTTATTGTCAAGCCGTCCAATGTGCCAGCCGGGCGTACCATGTGGATAGAGCAGCGGATATAGAAAAGGCTCGTACAGAGGATGGAAAATATCTACTGTGTGAGGCTTTCCGTCACCGACCTTCCAAATAGCAATTTTCCTAGGGTAATAGCTCTCCTTGTCAGTGCTTAGAACAGCGGCAACCTCATATCCCAATGGACAATCTCCAAGATTTGGTCCGTGGATGCACCTTGTAGTATTTTCAAATACTAAATGAGCGTTTTCGGATGGTTCGTCATGGAGCTGTTTGAAGAGACGAATGTAAGGATTGTTCGTGCGCAAGAAATCTAAGAATATGTTCACTACTACAGGGTTAAGGTTTTGTTGTTCAGCCCAGTTATTTATAGCTTCTCCGTCGTCAATGTAAAAGCAGGACGGATTATTGTAAGGGTCAATATATGAAAGGTCGTACACACAATTGTATAGCTTGCCTAATATCTTTATAAAACTTATTCCATGTTAAGGGTGTTGACATCCACCTGGAATAACGATAGCACTGAAGGCAAATGCTCCGTTATACATACGTGGTCGAGGTCTGAACTCCTGGTGTTAGTATATTTCGAGATCGATAGGAGGAATGTCTAAAATATTACAGGCACCTTGTCCACAACACCACTTCTTCCTGCCTCTCTCTTCTTCAAAGAGTGGAGCCTGGCAACTTGAGCATTTGAAACAATCAGGCCGTAAATTGAACTTGTTTTCAGACGGTAAGGTGAAATTGAATTTAACTGTTCACCACTGTAGACGGCGATCAAACCATGTTTTCTTAAATTAGCAGGAAGATGACGGGAATGCTTCTGCTCAGGATGACTTTGTTCAAACGTCTGTCTGCATCTCTATGGAGTTCAGGATGCGCTTGGGAATATAGGCGGACAGCCTCCCTATGAACTTCAGGGTTTCTCCGACTATAACGCCTGACGGCTTCTCCATGCTCTTCTTGAGAAGTTGAGAGTAACACCTTTGGTCGACCTCTTTTTCTGGATTTTGGGCAGCTACACTGCTTTTTTGTACACATGGTTCTCATCGTTATTGGTTGTATGGATCGCCTTCTTTAAACATTGACGGGCAGGAGCAACATTCTCTGAAAGCACAGGGAAGCGGGATTTGTTCTGAGTGTTCAATATGTGCCCGAGATCGTCAGCGAACTTTAAACAATTGTATCGTTCATCACACGGATTCCTGTCATGAGCAAGTGATACAGCGAAAGCTATTGCAAAGAATCCACAATCGGTATTATTGTGCTGTTGCTGTACATCTTCAAATACAACTTCTATACTCGCGAAAACGTATCTTATGTACTCTGCTTGTACTGGAGATGAAGTCCCTGTATTCACAATGTGGTAGAAGCGCATGATATCACGGCAGTACTACACACAAATGCAGTGTGAAACAATGTCAGGAATATCGCTAGACATAGCGGCACCGTTTATTTGAATATGTTACAGTCAAGAGGAAGACGTGACGAAAAGACAATAGCATCTAAATAAAATAAGATATGGGGACGGAATTCAGAGTAGCAGCCAATGCACCATTGAAAATTTTGATAGTGTATGCAGTCAGTTGTACTCCTGGCCACATATCAACCATAGTCTGTCGCAAAAGTAAATGTTTAGCGTCAGTGTAAGCAAACATCACACACATACTTGAGAAATCACTTCAATTTGAGTATCCGCTAAACAATACGTTCTGGCCTGATTGATACAGCAGCAGGCTAGGGAATACGCTCAACTAAATTCCCCATCGTATTTGATACAGCGGCAGGCCAAGGGATATCCTGGACAAACCTCCCCGTAGTGACTCATACAGCAGTAGGCCAGGGGCTCTGCTAAACAAAACTCCCCGTTGTGACTCATAGAGCAGTAGGCCAGGGTATCTGCTAAACAAAACTCCCCGTTGTGACTCATTGAGCAGTAGGCCAGGGGATCTGCAAAACAAAACTCCCCGTTGTGACTCATAGAGCAGTAGGCCAGGGGATCTGCTAAACAAAACTCCCCGTTGTGACTCATAGAGCAGTAGGCCAGGGGATCTGCTAAACAAAACTCCCCGTTGTGACTCATAGAGCAGTAGGCCAGGGGATCTGCTGAACAAAACTCCCCGTTGTGACTCATAGAGCAGTAGGCCAGGGGATCTGCAAAACAAAACTCCCCGTTGTGACTCATAGAGCAGTAGGCCAGGGGATCTGCTAAACAAAACTCCCCGTTGTGACTCACAGAGCAGTAGGCCAGGGGATCTGCTAAACAAAACTCCCCGTTGTGACTCATAGAGCAGTAGGCCAGGGGATCTGCTAAACAAAACTCCCCGTTGTGACTCATAGAGCAGTAGGCCAGGGGATCTGCTAAACAAAACTCCCCGTTGTGACTAATAGAGCAGTAGGCCAGGGGATCTGCTAAACAAAACTCCCCGTTGTGACTCATAGAGCAGTAGGCCAGGGGATCTGCTAAACAAAACTCCCCGTTGTGACTCATACAGCAGTAGGCCAGGGGATCTGCTAAACAAAACTCCCCGTTGTGACTCATACAGCAGTAGGCCAGGGGATCTGCAAAACAAAACTCCCCGTTGTGACTCATAGAGCAGTAGGCCAGGGGATCTGCTAAACAAAACTCCCCGTTGTGACTCAGAGCAGTAGGCCAAGGGATCTGCTAAACAAAACTCCCCGTTGTGACTCATAGAGCAGTAGGCCAGGGGATCTGCTAAACAAAACTCCCCGTTGTGACTCATAGAGCAGTAGGCCAGGGGATCTGCAAAACAAAAGTCCCCGTTGTGACTCATACAGCACTAGGCCAGGGGATCTGCTAAACAAAACTCCCCGTTGTGACTCATAGAGCAGTAGGCCAGGGGATCTGCTAAACAAAACTCCCCATTGTGACTCATACAGCAGTAGGCCAGGGGATCTGCTAAACAAAACTCCCCGTTGCGTCTCATACAGCAGTAGGCTAGGGGATCTGCTAAACAAAACTCCCCGTGGTGATTCAAATAGCAGTAGGCAAGGGGATCTGGTCAACAAAACTCCCCGTGGTGATTCAAATAGCAGTAGGCAAGGGGATCTGCTCAACAAAACTCCCCGTTGTGACTCATAGAGCAGTAGGCCAGGGGATCTGCTAAACAGAACTACCCGTAGTTATTCACACAGCAGTAGGCCAAGAGATCTGCTGAACAAAAGTCCCCGTTGCGACTCATACAGCAGTAGGCTAGGGGATCTGCTAAACAAAACTCCCCGTGGTGATTCACATAGCAGTAGGCAAGGGGATCTGCAAAACAAAACTCCCCGTTGTGACTCATACAGCACTAGGCCAGGGTATCTGCTAAACTAAACTCCCCGTAGTTATTCACACAGCAGTGGGCCAGGAGATCTGCTGAACAAAAGTCCCCGTTGTGACTCATACAGCAGTAGGCTAGGGGATCTGCTAAACAAAACTCCCCGTGATGATTCACACAGCAGTAGGCAAAGGGATCTGCTCAACAAAACTCCCCGTTGTGACTCATACAGCACTAGGTCAGGGTATCTGCTAAACTAAACTCCGGTAGTTATTCACACAGCAGTAGGCCAGGAGATCTGCTGAACAAAAGTCCCCGTTGTCACTCATACAGCAGTAGGCCATGAGATCTGCTGAACAAAATCCCCCTGTGGGTGGGGGCGGTAGAATAACACCCGCGGTATCCCCTGCCTGTCGTAAGAGGCGACTAAAAGGGGCCCTAGGGCTCTGAAGTATGGAGCGTGGGTTGGCGACCACGGGGCCCTCAGCTGAGTCCTGGCATTGCTTCCACTTACTTGTGCTAGGCTCCTCACTTTCATCTATCCTATCCGACCTCTCTTGGTCAACTCTTGTTCTTCGACCTCGACGCTATTAGGTTTGCGAGGGCTAGGGAGTCTTTCATTTTCACGCCCTTCGTGGCCCTTGTCTTTCTTTGGCCGATATCTTCATTTTTCGAAGTGTCGGATCCCTTCCATATTTCCTTCTGATTACTGTTATGTAGAGGATGGTTGCCTCGTTGTACTTCCTCTTAAAACAATAATCACCAC
Source organism: Anabrus simplex (assembly GCF_040414725.1). Lineage (NCBI taxonomy): Eukaryota > Metazoa > Arthropoda > Insecta > Orthoptera > Tettigoniidae > Anabrus > Anabrus simplex. Next base: position 395,329,269 of record NC_090269.1, read on the forward strand.
CACCATCCGCTGAACAAAAGTCCCCGTTGTGACTCATACAGCAGTAGGCCAGGGGATCTGCTCACCAAAACTTCCCGTTGTGACTCATACAACAGTAGCCCAGGGGTTCTATCAACAACACTCCCCGTTGTGACTCATACTGCAGAAGGCCAGGGGATCTGCTAAACAAAACTCGCTGTGGTGATTCACACAGCAGAAGGCCAGGGAATCTGCTAAACAAACTCCCCGTGGTGATTCACAGAGCATTAGGCCAGGGGTTCTTCTCAACAAAACTCCACGTCGTGTCTCATACAGCAGTACGCGACGGGATCTCCTGAGTAAAACTCCCCACAGTGAATCATATAGCAGTAGGCCAGGGGTTCTGCTCAAAAAAACTCCCAGTTGTGACTCATACAGCCGTAGCTGCGGGGATCTGCTCAACAAAACTTCCCGTGGTGATTCACACAGCAGTAGGCCAGGGTATCTGCTCAACAAAACTCCCCGTCGGGTCTCATACAGCAGCAAATTTTCACCTCTTCTTATCGTATAAATAACCGATATACGACAACAATTATAAGACAATAATGTAGGTAACTAAAAGGGTCCTCTGATGCCGCAATCCGTTTCTAGATACGACGTGCCGTTTGGCAGCAATACATTTCCAAATACAAGTCTGCACTCTTTAGCGTGCACATTCCTTGGCCCTATCCCTATTCCATAAAGCCAGAAGGCTCTCAGACTGGCTGAGTTGCTGACTTTAATGTTTAGGCTACCCACTTCCAGATCAGCTAGAAACTTGAAATTCAGTAATCTGATAGACTATCTATTAGGCTGTGACCCATGGGAAATCTCCAATAAGCTTGATTTTCTTAATATTTACCCTCCCCGCCAAACAAAATGGCGGTCGCAACTATTGGGTGCACCAAAAAAGTGAAATATTGCGAAATTATAGTTTTTACCTTGTAACTTTTAACCTTTTACTACCGAAAAACATCGAAATATTCAGGCAAATTTCATACAACTGCAGACTTTCCTTTCGAAGTACTTTCTGCCTAAACGGTAATTCCAATCAAAACTGGATAGCACTTCCTGTTTCTGGAATAAAGAGCTATAGATTTGTTCCTACCAAAGTTAAAAAACTGTAGCTGACTATTAAGCCATTAAAATAATTTTTGAACTTGTGAAATTTGCCCCACATCGGAACGTTTACTCCTATTCATACAACAAATTGCCAATATAGTAGAAAATATATTAGCACCAAACATTCAGCCCAGTAAATGGACCGTCCAGTGGCACAGTCCACTCGTCGATGCGATATATCGTTAGAACACAGTCTACTTCGAAATGTCTCATGAGACAGATAGATGCACTAAATTCAGCACGGTCCTTGGCACGGTTATTGGACATATGCAGACCGACATTCATTATTCTAGCTGCCTTGAATGTATAGGAAAATGGAAGGAATATATGGAAACACCAATAAAATTTCAGGCTAATTTAAGGTTCCTAAGCAATTTATGGTGAATCCCTTGGAGATACGGCAAAACATTAAATAAGTAAAATTCTATCTCCAGAAAATATCGAAATCTGGAAGTTTTTTTCATTATGGTGCTAACTAGCGTTTCGAGGATTTTGGTGGCTAAACTGTAAGTTCTACCACCAAATGGACAACACGTTCGGATCCGATCATGAAGAGATCTACAACTTCTGTCCCGGGAATTTTAGTCGTATCATGATCCCTTATGCCTTAGATAGAGCTGCATTTTTCAGATTTAACGTCAATTTTTACATTTTCCGTAGTTAATTTTACTGTGTTACACACTTATAAGACCGATAGGTTCATGAAATTTAGCAGGCTCACTGGAACTTTCGAGGGTGACATGTGAGCAAAATGCATGATTCTAGCACCCTGTAAAAATGGAAAAACGAAAGTAAAACGGAAACACGGCATTCCTAATCCAAGGTTCTAAACTAATCTGCGGCGAAAACGATGCAGATACGAATAACATCAAATAACGGAAATATAGAGCGTTTCAAATACGAAAAACCTACCAACTTTCAAGACTGTAGCTCCCCGTTACGTTAGGAAAATAATTTCTTATCTTGTGAGAATCGTATGTAATTTTCACCACGTCGAAACGTTTAACGCTATCTTTTCTATAACTCGTGAATGTACGGTACGAGAAAATTTTAGAGGACCATACATGTAAGCGAATATATGGGCCATCTGGTGGCGCAATCCGTTTTTCGTAACGAAGTACCGGTTCGCGACTGTAATTTTCCATGTGACCACTTATAATGTACAGGAATGGGGGGTTTGGGGGCGCAGCCCCCAACGAGCGAAAGCGAGTTATATATATATAAAGCCGCAAGGCTAACTCACTCACTCACTCACTCACTGACATTAATGTTTGCCCACTTCCAGGTGAGCTAGGAACTTGAAATTCGGCAGTCTGATAGCTTTTAGGCTGCAACCCAAGGAAAAATTCCAAAAAGTTGAAATTTTTCATATTTAGCCCCCCTTCCGCCCAATCAAAGAAATTTCGTGTTAGACCCTTCCAGATGAGCTAGGAACTTGAAATTCGGCAACCTGATATATATGAGGCTGTAACCCAAGGAAAAATTCCAAAAAGTTAATTTTTTTTGTATTTAGCCCCCCACGGAAACAAAATATCGCACTCAAATTTCGGGTCAGACCCTTCAGTTCCAGATGAGCTAGGAACTTGAAATTCGGTAATCTGATAGCTATTCCGCTGTAACACCAGGAAAAAATGCAAATAGCTGAATCATTTCCTATTTGGCCCCCCTCCACCCAATCAAAGTTTCGGACTAAAATTTCGGGGTAGATCCTTCCAGATGAGCTAGGAACTTGAAATTCAGCATTCTGATAGTTATTAGGCTGTAACCCCTGGAAAAAATCCGAAAAGCTAAAATTTTTAATAATTAACCCCCTCCCACCGAATCAATATATAGGACGGTGCAGGCTTTCGTTTCGAGCTCTCTTGTGGCCGAACGGTAATTGCTATCAATGAACGGATTGCACTTTCGTCTCCTAAAATTAAGAGATCTACAACTTTGGTCTTATGACTTTTTGTCGTATCTCGACCCCTTCTACCTTAGATTGAGCTTCATTTTCCCGGTTTCGCAAAATTTTGTTAAATTTCCATAAATTATTTTCTGATTCACACACTCGTATGATAGATAGATGAACGAAATTCAGCACGCTCCTTGGCAACGGCATTGGCCATATGTAGACCGACTTTCGTTATTCTAGCTGCCTTGCAAGTATGGGAAAACGGAGGGTACATGTGGAAACACTACTGAAATTTCGGCCTAATTGATGATTCTTAAGCAATTTATGGCGAAACCCGTTGAGATACGGTAAAACCTCAAATAACCGAAATTATAGGCCGTTTCATCGTCAACGTGCCTGCAAAGGTTCAAGGCTGTAGCTGTCTGCCAAGTTGGAAAAATTATTTTTCAATTTGTGAAAAGTGGGCGAAATTTGACATGGATCGAAACGTTCACCTCCTCTATGGCATAAATATGCGGGGTAGGAGAAAGCGCCAAAGACAGTAATGTAGACCACTAAAAGGGCCGCCTAACGCCGCAAACCGTACCGCGATACGATGCACCGTTTGCTCGCAATCAATTTCCAAACGAAAGCCTGCACTATTCAGCGTGCACATTGCCTGACTATCTTATCTTATTATATTATATATATATAAAGCCGCAAGGCTAACTCACTCACTCACTCACTCACTGACATTAATGTTTGCCCACTTCCAGGTGAGCTAGGAACTTGAAATTCGGCAGTCTGATAGCTTTTAGGCTGCAACCCAAGGAAAAATTCCAAAAAGTTGAAATTTTTCATATTTAGCCCCCCTTCCGCCCAATCAAAGAAATTTCGTGTTAGACCCTTCCAGATGAGCTAGGAACTTGAAATTCGGCAACCTGATATATATGAGGCTGTAACCCAAGGAAAAATTCCAAAAAGTTAATTTTTTTTGTATTTAGCCCCCCACGGAAACAAAATATCGCACTCAAATTTCGGGTCAGACCCTTCAGTTCCAGATGAGCTAGGAACTTGAAATTCGGTAATCTGATAGCTATTCCGCTGTAACACCAGGAAAAAATGCAAATAGCTGAATCATTTCCTATTTGGCCCCCCTCCACCCAATCAAAGTTTCGGACTAAAATTTCGGGGTAGATCCTTCCAGATGAGCTAGGAACTTGAAATTCAGCATTCTGATAGTTATTAGGCTGTAACCCCTGGAAAAAATCCGAAAAGCTAAAATTTTTAATAATTAACCCCCTCCCACCGAATCAATATATAGGACGGTGCAGGCTTTCGTTTCGAGCTCTCTTGTGGCCGAACGGTAATTGCTATCAATGAACGGATTGCACTTTCGTCCCCTAAAATTAAGAGATCTACAACTTTGGTCTTATGACTTTTTGTCGTATCTCGACCCCTTCTACCTTAGATTGAGCTTCATTTTCCCGGTTTCGCAAAATTTTGTTAAATTTCCATAAATTATTTTCTGATTCACACACTCGTATGATAGATAGATGAACGAAATTCAGCACGCTCCTTGGCAACGGCATTGGCCATATGTAGACCGACTTTCGTTATTCTAGCTGCCTTGCAAGTATGGGAAAACGGAGGGTACATGTGGAAACACTACTGAAATTTCGGCCTAATTGATGATTCTTAAGCAATTTATGGCGAAACCCGTTGAGATACGGTAAAACCTCAAATAACCGAAATTATAGGCCGTTTCATCGTCAACGTGCCTGCAAAGGTTCAAGGCTGTAGCTGTCTGCCAAGTTGGAAAAATTATTTTTCAATTTGTGAAAAGTGGGCGAAATTTGACATGGATCGAAACGTTCACCTCCTCTATGGCATAAATATGCGGGGTAGGAGAAAGCGCCAAAGACAGTAATGTAGACCACTAAAAGGGCCGCCTAACGCCGCAAACCGTACCGCGATACGATGCACCGTTTGCTCGCAATCAATTTCCAAACGAAAGCCTGCACTATTCAGCGTGCACATTGCCTGACTATCTTATCTTATTATATTATATATATATAAAGCCGCAAGGCTAACTCACTCACTCACTCACTCACTGACATTAATGTTTGCCCACTTCCAGGTGAGCTAGGAACTTGAAATTCGGCAGTCTGATAGCTTTTAGGCTGCAACCCAAGGAAAAATTCCAAAAAGTTGAAATTTTTCATATTTAGCCCCCCTTCCGCCCAATCAAAGAAATTTCGTGTTAGACCCTTCCAGATGAGCTAGGAACTTGAAATTCGGCAACCTGATATATATGAGGCTGTAACCCAAGGAAAAATTCCAAAAAGTTAATTTTTTTTGTATTTAGCCCCCCACGGAAACAAAATATCGCACTCAAATTTCGGGTCAGACCCTTCAGTTCCAGATGAGCTAGGAACTTGAAATTCGGTAATCTGATAGCTATTCCGCTGTAACACCAGGAAAAAATGCAAATAGCTGAATCATTTCCTATTTGGCCCCCCTCCACCCAATCAAAGTTTCGGACTAAAATTTCGGGGTAGATCCTTCCAGATGAGCTAGGAACTTGAAATTCAGCATTCTGATAGTTATTAGGCTGTAACCCCTGGAAAAAATCCGAAAAGCTAAAATTTTTAATAATTAACCCCCTCCCACCGAATCAATATATAGGACGGTGCAGGCTTTCGTTTCGAGCTCTCTTGTGGCCGAACGGTAATTGCTATCAATGAACGGATTGCACTTTCGTCCCCTAAAATTAAGAGATCTACAACTTTGGTCTTATGACTTTTTGTCGTATCTCGACCCCTTCTACCTTAGATTGAGCTTCATTTTCCCGGTTTCGCAAAATTTTGTTAAATTTCCATAAATTATTTTCTGATTCACACACTCGTATGATAGATAGATGAACGAAATTCAGCACGCTCCTTGGCAACGGCATTGGCCATATGTAGACCGACTTTCGTTATTCTAGCTGCCTTGCAAGTATGGGAAAACGGAGGGTACATGTGGAAACACTACTGAAATTTCGGCCTAATTGATGATTCTTAAGCAATTTATGGCGAAACCCGTTGAGATACGGTAAAACCTCAAATAACCGAAATTATAGGCCGTTTCATCGTCAACGTGCCTGCAAAGGTTCAAGGCTGTAGCTGTCTGCCAAGTTGGAAAAATTATTTTTCAATTTGTGAAAAGTGGGCGAAATTTGACATGGATCGAAACGTTCACCTCCTCTATGGCATAAATATGCGGGGTAGGAGAAAGCGCCAAAGACAGTAATGTAGACCACTAAAAGGGCCGCCTAACGCCGCAAACCGTACCGCGATACGATGCACCGTTTGCTCGCAATCAATTTCCAAACGAAAGCCTGCACTATTCAGCGTGCACATTGCCTGACTATCTTATCTTATTATATTATATATATATAAAGCCGCAAGGCTAACTCACTCACTCACTCACTCACTGACATTAATGTTTGCCCACTTCCAGGTGAGCTAGGAACTTGAAATTCGGCAGTCTGATAGCTTTTAGGCTGCAACCCAAGGAAAAATTCCAAAAAGTTGAAATTTTTCATATTTAGCCCCCCTTCCGCCCAATCAAAGAAATTTCGTGTTAGACCCTTCCAGATGAGCTAGGAACTTGAAATTCGGCAACCTGATATATATGAGGCTGTAACCCAAGGAAAAATTCCAAAAAGTTAATTTTTTTTGTATTTAGCCCCCCACGGAAACAAAATATCGCACTCAAATTTCGGGTCAGACCCTTCAGTTCCAGATGAGCTAGGAACTTGAAATTCGGTAATCTGATAGCTATTCCGCTGTAACACCAGGAAAAAATGCAAATAGCTGAATCATTTCCTATTTGGCCCCCCTCCACCCAATCAAAGTTTCGGACTAAAATTTCGGGGTAGATCCTTCCAGATGAGCTAGGAACTTGAAATTCAGCATTCTGATAGTTATTAGGCTGTAACCCCTGGAAAAAATCCGAAAAGCTAAAATTTTTAATAATTAACCCCCTCCCACCGAATCAATATATAGGACGGTGCAGGCTTTCGTTTCGAGCTCTCTTGTGGCCGAACGGTAATTGCTATCAATGAACGGATTGCACTTTCGTCCCCTAAAATTAAGAGATCTACAACTTTGGTCTTATGACTTTTTGTCGTATCTCGACCCCTTCTACCTTAGATTGAGCTTCATTTTCCCGGTTTCGCAAAATTTTGTTAAATTTCCATAAATTATTTTCTGATTCACACACTCGTATGATAGATAGATGAACGAAATTCAGCACGCTCCTTGGCAACGGCATTGGCCATATGTAGACCGACTTTCGTTATTCTAGCTGCCTTGCAAGTATGGGAAAACGGAGGGTACATGTGGAAACACTACTGAAATTTCGGCCTAATTGATGATTCTTAAGCAATTTATGGCGAAACCCGTTGAGATACGGTAAAACCTCAAATAACCGAAATTATAGGCCGTTTCATCGTCAACGTGCCTGCAAAGGTTCAAGGCTGTAGCTGTCTGCCAAGTTGGAAAAATTATTTTTCAATTTGTGAAAAGTGGGCGAAATTTGACATGGATCGAAACGTTCACCTCCTCTATGGCATAAATATGCGGGGTAGGAGAAAGCGCCAAAGACAGTAATGTAGACCACTAAAAGGGCCGCCTAACGCCGCAAACCGTACCGCGATACGATGCACCGTTTGCTCGCAATCAATTTCCAAACGAAAGCCTGCACTATTCAGCGTGCACATTGCCTGACTATCTTATCTTATTATATTATATATATATAAAGCCGCAAGGCTAACTCACTCACTCACTCACTCACTGACATTAATGTTTGCCCACTTCCAGGTGAGCTAGGAACTTGAAATTCGGCAGTCTGATAGCTTTTAGGCTGCAACCCAAGGAAAAATTCCAAAAAGTTGAAATTTTTCATATTTAGCCCCCCTTCCGCCCAATCAAAGAAATTTCGTGTTAGACCCTTCCAGATGAGCTAGGAACTTGAAATTCGGCAACCTGATATATATGAGGCTGTAACCCAAGGAAAAATTCCAAAAAGTTAATTTTTTTTGTATTTAGCCCCCCACGGAAACAAAATATCGCACTCAAATTTCGGGTCAGACCCTTCAGTTCCAGATGAGCTAGGAACTTGAAATTCGGTAATCTGATAGCTATTCCGCTGTAACACCAGGAAAAAATGCAAATAGCTGAATCATTTCCTATTTGGCCCCCCTCCACCCAATCAAAGTTTCGGACTAAAATTTCGGGGTAGATCCTTCCAGATGAGCTAGGAACTTGAAATTCAGCATTCTGATAGTTATTAGGCTGTAACCCCTGGAAAAAATCCGAAAAGCTAAAATTTTTAATAATTAACCCCCTCCCACCGAATCAATATATAGGACGGTGCAGGCTTTCGTTTCGAGCTCTCTTGTGGCCGAACGGTAATTGCTATCAATGAACGGATTGCACTTTCGTCCCCTAAAATTAAGAGATCTACAACTTTGGTCTTATGACTTTTTGTCGTATCTCGACCCCTTCTACCTTAGATTGAGCTTCATTTTCCCGGTTTCGCAAAATTTTGTTAAATTTCCATAAATTATTTTCTGATTCACACACTCGTATGATAGATAGATGAACGAAATTCAGCACGCTCCTTGGCAACGGCATTGGCCATATGTAGACCGACTTTCGTTATTCTAGCTGCCTTGCAAGTATGGGAAAACGGAGGGTACATGTGGAAACACTACTGAAATTTCGGCCTAATTGATGATTCTTAAGCAATTTATGGCGAAACCCGTTGAGATACGGTAAAACCTCAAATAACCGAAATTATAGGCCGTTTCATCGTCAACGTGCCTGCAAAGGTTCAAGGCTGTAGCTGTCTGCCAAGTTGGAAAAATTATTTTTCAATTTGTGAAAAGTGGGCGAAATTTGACATGGATCGAAACGTTCACCTCCTCTATGGCATAAATATGCGGGGTAGGAGAAAGCGCCAAAGACAGTAATGTAGACCACTAAAAGGGCCGCCTAACGCCGCAAACCGTACCGCGATACGATGCACCGTTTGCTCGCAATCAATTTCCAAACGAAAGCCTGCACTATTCAGCGTGCACATTGCCTGACTATCTTATCTTATTATATTATATATATATAAAGCCGCAAGGCTAACTCACTCACTCACTCACTCACTGACATTAATGTTTGCCCACTTCCAGGTGAGCTAGGAACTTGAAATTCGGCAGTCTGATAGCTTTTAGGCTGCAACCCAAGGAAAAATTCCAAAAAGTTGAAATTTTTCATATTTAGCCCCCCTTCCGCCCAATCAAAGAAATTTCGTGTTAGACCCTTCCAGATGAGCTAGGAACTTGAAATTCGGCAACCTGATATATATGAGGCTGTAACCCAAGGAAAAATTCCAAAAAGTTAATTTTTTTTGTATTTAGCCCCCCACGGAAACAAAATATCGCACTCAAATTTCGGGTCAGACCCTTCAGTTCCAGATGAGCTAGGAACTTGAAATTCGGTAATCTGATAGCTATTCCGCTGTAACACCAGGAAAAAATGCAAATAGCTGAATCATTTCCTATTTGGCCCCCCTCCACCCAATCAAAGTTTCGGACTAAAATTTCGGGGTAGATCCTTCCAGATGAGCTAGGAACTTGAAATTCAGCATTCTGATAGTTATTAGGCTGTAACCCCTGGAAAAAATCCGAAAAGCTAAAATTTTTAATAATTAACCCCCTCCCACCGAATCAATATATAGGACGGTGCAGGCTTTCGTTTCGAGCTCTCTTGTGGCCGAACGGTAATTGCTATCAATGAACGGATTGCACTTTCGTCCCCTAAAATTAAGAGATCTACAACTTTGGTCTTATGACTTTTTGTCGTATCTCGACCCCTTCTACCTTAGATTGAGCTTCATTTTCCCGGTTTCGCAAAATTTTGTTAAATTTCCATAAATTATTTTCTGATTCACACACTCGTATGATAGATAGATGAACGAAATTCAGCACGCTCCTTGGCAACGGCATTGGCCATATGTAGACCGACTTTCGTTATTCTAGCTGCCTTGCAAGTATGGGAAAACGGAGGGTACATGTGGAAACACTACTGAAATTTCGGCCTAATTGATGATTCTTAAGCAATTTATGGCGAAACCCGTTGAGATACGGTAAAACCTCAAATAACCGAAATTATAGGCCGTTTCATCGTCAACGTGCCTGCAAAGGTTCAAGGCTGTAGCTGTCTGCCAAGTTGGAAAAATTATTTTTCAATTTGTGAAAAGTGGGCGAAATTTGACATGGATCGAAACGTTCACCTCCTCTATGGCATAAATATGCGGGGTAGGAGAAAGCGCCAAAGACAGTAATGTAGACCACTAAAAGGGCCGCCTAACGCCGCAAACCGTACCGCGATACGATGCACCGTTTGCTCGCAATCAATTTCCAAACGAAAGCCTGCACTATTCAGCGTGCACATTGCCTGACTATCTTATCTTATTATATTATATATATATAAAGCCGCAAGGCTAACTCACTCACTCACTCACTCACTGACATTAATGTTTGCCCACTTCCAGGTGAGCTAGGAACTTGAAATTCGGCAGTCTGATAGCTTTTAGGCTGCAACCCAAGGAAAAATTCCAAAAAGTTGAAATTTTTCATATTTAGCCCCCCTTCCGCCCAATCAAAGAAATTTCGTGTTAGACCCTTCCAGATGAGCTAGGAACTTGAAATTCGGCAACCTGATATATATGAGGCTGTAACCCAAGGAAAAATTCCAAAAAGTTAATTTTTTTTGTATTTAGCCCCCCACGGAAACAAAATATCGCACTCAAATTTCGGGTCAGACCCTTCAGTTCCAGATGAGCTAGGAACTTGAAATTCGGTAATCTGATAGCTATTCCGCTGTAACACCAGGAAAAAATGCAAATAGCTGAATCATTTCCTATTTGGCCCCCCTCCACCCAATCAAAGTTTCGGACTAAAATTTCGGGGTAGATCCTTCCAGATGAGCTAGGAACTTGAAATTCAGCATTCTGATAGTTATTAGGCTGTAACCCCTGGAAAAAATCCGAAAAGCTAAAATTTTTAATAATTAACCCCCTCCCACCGAATCAATATATAGGACGGTGCAGGCTTTCGTTTCGAGCTCTCTTGTGGCCGAACGGTAATTGCTATCAATGAACGGATTGCACTTTCGTCCCCTAAAATTAAGAGATCTACAACTTTGGTCTTATGACTTTTTGTCGTATCTCGACCCCTTCTACCTTAGATTGAGCTTCATTTTCCCGGTTTCGCAAAATTTTGTTAAATTTCCATAAATTATTTTCTGATTCACACACTCGTATGATAGATAGATGAACGAAATTCAGCACGCTCCTTGGCAACGGCATTGGCCATATGTAGACCGACTTTCGTTATTCTAGCTGCCTTGCAAGTATGGGAAAACGGAGGGTACATGTGGAAACACTACTGAAATTTCGGCCTAATTGATGATTCTTAAGCAATTTATGGCGAAACCCGTTGAGATACGGTAAAACCTCAAATAACCGAAATTATAGGCCGTTTCATCGTCAACGTGCCTGCAAAGGTTCAAGGCTGTAGCTGTCTGCCAAGTTGGAAAAATTATTTTTCAATTTGTGAAAAGTGGGCGAAATTTGACATGGATCGAAACGTTCACCTCCTCTATGGCATAAATATGCGGGGTAGGAGAAAGCGCCAAAGACAGTAATGTAGACCACTAAAAGGGCCGCCTAACGCCGCAAACCGTACCGCGATACGATGCACCGTTTGCTCGCAATCAATTTCCAAACGAAAGCCTGCACTATTCAGCGTGCACATTGCCTGACTATCTTATCTTATTATATTATATATATATAAAGCCGCAAGGCTAACTCACTCACTCACTCACTCACTGACATTAATGTTTGCCCACTTCCAGGTGAGCTAGGAACTTGAAATTCGGCAGTCTGATAGCTTTTAGGCTGCAACCCAAGGAAAAATTCCAAAAAGTTGAAATTTTTCATATTTAGCCCCCCTTCCGCCCAATCAAAGAAATTTCGTGTTAGACCCTTCCAGATGAGCTAGGAACTTGAAATTCGGCAACCTGATATATATGAGGCTGTAACCCAAGGAAAAATTCCAAAAAGTTAATTTTTTTTGTATTTAGCCCCCCACGGAAACAAAATATCGCACTCAAATTTCGGGTCAGACCCTTCAGTTCCAGATGAGCTAGGAACTTGAAATTCGGTAATCTGATAGCTATTCCGCTGTAACACCAGGAAAAAATGCAAATAGCTGAATCATTTCCTATTTGGCCCCCCTCCACCCAATCAAAGTTTCGGACTAAAATTTCGGGGTAGATCCTTCCAGATGAGCTAGGAACTTGAAATTCAGCATTCTGATAGTTATTAGGCTGTAACCCCTGGAAAAAATCCGAAAAGCTAAAATTTTTAATAATTAACCCCCTCCCACCGAATCAATATATAGGACGGTGCAGGCTTTCGTTTCGAGCTCTCTTGTGGCCGAACGGTAATTGCTATCAATGAACGGATTGCACTTTCGTCCCCTAAAATTAAGAGATCTACAACTTTGGTCTTATGACTTTTTGTCGTATCTCGACCCCTTCTACCTTAGATTGAGCTTCATTTTCCCGGTTTCGCAAAATTTTGTTAAATTTCCATAAATTATTTTCTGATTCACACACTCGTATGATAGATAGATGAACGAAATTCAGCACGCTCCTTGGCAACGGCATTGGCCATATGTAGACCGACTTTCGTTATTCTAGCTGCCTTGCAAGTATGGGAAAACGGAGGGTACATGTGGAAACACTACTGAAATTTCGGCCTAATTGATGATTCTTAAGCAATTTATGGCGAAACCCGTTGAGATACGGTAAAACCTCAAATAACCGAAATTATAGGCCGTTTCATCGTCAACGTGCCTGCAAAGGTTCAAGGCTGTAGCTGTCTGCCAAGTTGGAAAAATTATTTTTCAATTTGTGAAAAGTGGGCGAAATTTGACATGGATCGAAACGTTCACCTCCTCTATGGCATAAATATGCGGGGTAGGAGAAAGCGCCAAAGACAGTAATGTAGACCACTAAAAGGGCCGCCTAACGCCGCAAACCGTACCGCGATACGATGCACCGTTTGCTCGCAATCAATTTCCAAACGAAAGCCTGCACTATTCAGCGTGCACATTGCCTGACTATCTTATCTTATATTATATATATATAAAGCCGCAAGGCTAACTCACTCACTCACTCACTCACTGACATTAATGTTTGCCCACTTCCAGGTGAGCTAGGAACTTGAAATTCGGCAGTCTGATAGCTTTTAGGCTGCAACCCAAGGAAAAATTCCAAAAAGTTGAAATTTTTCATATTTAGCCCCCCTTCCGCCCAATCAAAGAAATTTCGTGTTAGACCCTTCCAGATGAGCTAGGAACTTGAAATTCGGCAACCTGATATATATGAGGCTGTAACCCAAGGAAAAATTCCAAAAAGTTAATTTTTTTTGTATTTAGCCCCCCACGGAAACAAAATATCGCACTCAAATTTCGGGTCAGACCCTTCAGTTCCAGATGAGCTAGGAACTTGAAATTCGGTAATCTGATAGCTATTCCGCTGTAACACCAGGAAAAAATGCAAATAGCTGAATCATTTCCTATTTGGCCCCCCTCCACCCAATCAAAGTTTCGGACTAAAATTTCGGGGTAGATCCTTCCAGATGAGCTAGGAACTTGAAATTCAGCATTCTGATAGTTATTAGGCTGTAACCCCTGGAAAAAATCCGAAAAGCTAAAATTTTTAATAATTAACCCCCTCCCACCGAATCAATATATAGGACGGTGCAGGCTTTCGTTTCGAGCTCTCTTGTGGCCGAACGGTAATTGCTATCAATGAACGGATTGCACTTTCGTCCCCTAAAATTAAGAGATCTACAACTTTGGTCTTATGACTTTTTGTCGTATCTCGACCCCTTCTACCTTAGATTGAGCTTCATTTTCCCGGTTTCGCAAAATTTTGTTAAATTTCCATAAATTATTTTCTGATTCACACACTCGTATGATAGATAGATGAACGAAATTCAGCACGCTCCTTGGCAACGGCATTGGCCATATGTAGACCGACTTTCGTTATTCTAGCTGCCTTGCAAGTATGGGAAAACGGAGGGTACATGTGGAAACACTACTGAAATTTCGGCCTAATTGATGATTCTTAAGCAATTTATGGCGAAACCCGTTGAGATACGGTAAAACCTCAAATAACCGAAATTATAGGCCGTTTCATCGTCAACGTGCCTGCAAAGGTTCAAGGCTGTAGCTGTCTGCCAAGTTGGAAAAATTATTTTTCAATTTGTGAAAAGTGGGCGAAATTTGACATGGATCGAAACGTTCACCTCCTCTATGGCATAAATATGCGGGGTAGGAGAAAGCGCCAAAGACAGTAATGTAGACCACTAAAAGGGCCGCCTAACGCCGCAAACCGTACCGCGATACGATGCACCGTTTGCTCGCAATCAATTTCCAAACGAAAGCCTGCACTATTCAGCGTGCACATTGCCTGACTATCTTATCTTATTATATTATATATATATAAAGCCGCAAGGCTAACTCACTCACTCACTCACTCACTGACATTAATGTTTGCCCACTTCCAGGTGAGCTAGGAACTTGAAATTCGGCAGTCTGATAGCTTTTAGGCTGCAACCCAAGGAAAAATTCCAAAAAGTTGAAATTTTTCATATTTAGCCCCCCTTCCGCCCAATCAAAGAAATTTCGTGTTAGACCCTTCCAGATGAGCTAGGAACTTGAAATTCGGCAACCTGATATATATGAGGCTGTAACCCAAGGAAAAATTCCAAAAAGTTAATTTTTTTTGTATTTAGCCCCCCACGGAAACAAAATATCGCACTCAAATTTCGGGTCAGACCCTTCAGTTCCAGATGAGCTAGGAACTTGAAATTCGGTAATCTGATAGCTATTCCGCTGTAACACCAGGAAAAAATGCAAATAGCTGAATCATTTCCTATTTGGCCCCCCTCCACCCAATCAAAGTTTCGGACTAAAATTTCGGGGTAGATCCTTCCAGATGAGCTAGGAACTTGAAATTCAGCATTCTGATAGTTATTAGGCTGTAACCCCTGGAAAAAATCCGAAAAGCTAAAATTTTTAATAATTAACCCCCTCCCACCGAATCAATATATAGGACGGTGCAGGCTTTCGTTTCGAGCTCTCTTGTGGCCGAACGGTAATTGCTATCAATGAACGGATTGCACTTTCGTCCCCTAAAATTAAGAGATCTACAACTTTGGTCTTATGACTTTTTGTCGTATCTCGACCCCTTCTACCTTAGATTGAGCTTCATTTTCCCGGTTTCGCAAAATTTTGTTAAATTTCCATAAATTATTTTCTGATTCACACACTCGTATGATAGATAGATGAACGAAATTCAGCACGCTCCTTGGCAACGGCATTGGCCATATGTAGACCGACTTTCGTTATTCTAGCTGCCTTGCAAGTATGGGAAAACGGAGGGTACATGTGGAAACACTACTGAAATTTCGGCCTAATTGATGATTCTTAAGCAATTTATGGCGAAACCCGTTGAGATACGGTAAAACCTCAAATAACCGAAATTATAGGCCGTTTCATCGTCAACGTGCCTGCAAAGGTTCAAGGCTGTAGCTGTCTGCCAAGTTGGAAAAATTATTTTTCAATTTGTGAAAAGTGGGCGAAATTTGACATGGATCGAAACGTTCACCTCCTCTATGGCATAAATATGCGGGGTAGGAGAAAGCGCCAAAGACAGTAATGTAGACCACTAAAAGGGCCGCCTAACGCCGCAAACCGTACCGCGATACGATGCACCGTTTGCTCGCAATCAATTTCCAAACGAAAGCCTGCACTATTCAGCGTGCACATTGCCTGACTATCTTATCTTATTATATTATATATATATAAAGCCGCAAGGCTAACTCACTCACTCACTCACTCACTGACATTAATGTTTGCCCACTTCCAGGTGAGCTAGGAACTTGAAATTCGGCAGTCTGATAGCTTTTAGGCTGCAACCCAAGGAAAAATTCCAAAAAGTTGAAATTTTTCATATTTAGCCCCCCTTCCGCCCAATCAAAGAAATTTCGTGTTAGACCCTTCCAGATGAGCTAGGAACTTGAAATTCGGCAACCTGATATATATGAGGCTGTAACCCAAGGAAAAATTCCAAAAAGTTAATTTTTTTTGTATTTAGCCCCCCACGGAAACAAAATATCGCACTCAAATTTCGGGTCAGACCCTTCAGTTCCAGATGAGCTAGGAACTTGAAATTCGGTAATCTGATAGCTATTCCGCTGTAACACCAGGAAAAAATGCAAATAGCTGAATCATTTCCTATTTGGCCCCCCTCCACCCAATCAAAGTTTCGGACTAAAATTTCGGGGTAGATCCTTCCAGATGAGCTAGGAACTTGAAATTCAGCATTCTGATAGTTATTAGGCTGTAACCCCTGGAAAAAATCCGAAAAGCTAAAATTTTTAATAATTAACCCCCTCCCACCGAATCAATATATAGGACGGTGCAGGCTTTCGTTTCGAGCTCTCTTGTGGCCGAACGGTAATTGCTATCAATGAACGGATTGCACTTTCGTCCCCTAAAATTAAGAGATCTACAACTTTGGTCTTATGACTTTTTGTCGTATCTCGACCCCTTCTACCTTAGATTGAGCTTCATTTTCCCGGTTTCGCAAAATTTTGTTAAATTTCCATAAATTATTTTCTGATTCACACACTCGTATGATAGATAGATGAACGAAATTCAGCACGCTCCTTGGCAACGGCATTGGCCATATGTAGACCGACTTTCGTTATTCTAGCTGCCTTGCAAGTATGGGAAAACGGAGGGTACATGTGGAAACACTACTGAAATTTCGGCCTAATTGATGATTCTTAAGCAATTTATGGCGAAACCCGTTGAGATACGGTAAAACCTCAAATAACCGAAATTATAGGCCGTTTCATCGTCAACGTGCCTGCAAAGGTTCAAGGCTGTAGCTGTCTGCCAAGTTGGAAAAATTATTTTTCAATTTGTGAAAAGTGGGCGAAATTTGACATGGATCGAAACGTTCACCTCCTCTATGGCATAAATATGCGGGGTAGGAGAAAGCGCCAAAGACAGTAATGTAGACCACTAAAAGGGCCGCCTAACGCCGCAAACCGTACCGCGATACGATGCACCGTTTGCTCGCAATCAATTTCCAAACGAAAGCCTGCACTATTCAGCGTGCACATTGCCTGACTATCTTATCTTATTATATTATATATATATAAAGCCGCAAGGCTAACTCACTCACTCACTCACTCACTGACATTAATGTTTGCCCACTTCCAGGTGAGCTAGGAACTTGAAATTCGGCAGTCTGATAGCTTTTAGGCTGCAACCCAAGGAAAAATTCCAAAAAGTTGAAATTTTTCATATTTAGCCCCCCTTCCGCCCAATCAAAGAAATTTCGTGTTAGACCCTTCCAGATGAGCTAGGAACTTGAAATTCGGCAACCTGATATATATGAGGCTGTAACCCAAGGAAAAATTCCAAAAAGTTAATTTTTTTTGTATTTAGCCCCCCACGGAAACAAAATATCGCACTCAAATTTCGGGTCAGACCCTTCAGTTCCAGATGAGCTAGGAACTTGAAATTCGGTAATCTGATAGCTATTCCGCTGTAACACCAGGAAAAAATGCAAATAGCTGAATCATTTCCTATTTGGCCCCCCTCCACCCAATCAAAGTTTCGGACTAAAATTTCGGGGTAGATCCTTCCAGATGAGCTAGGAACTTGAAATTCAGCATTCTGATAGTTATTAGGCTGTAACCCCTGGAAAAAATCCGAAAAGCTAAAATTTTTAATAATTAACCCCCTCCCACCGAATCAATATATAGGACGGTGCAGGCTTTCGTTTCGAGCTCTCTTGTGGCCGAACGGTAATTGCTATCAATGAACGGATTGCACTTTCGTCCCCTAAAATTAAGAGATCTACAACTTTGGTCTTATGACTTTTTGTCGTATCTCGACCCCTTCTACCTTAGATTGAGCTTCATTTTCCCGGTTTCGCAAAATTTTGTTAAATTTCCATAAATTATTTTCTGATTCACACACTCGTATGATAGATAGATGAACGAAATTCAGCACGCTCCTTGGCAACGGCATTGGCCATATGTAGACCGACTTTCGTTATTCTAGCTGCCTTGCAAGTATGGGAAAACGGAGGGTACATGTGGAAACACTACTGAAATTTCGGCCTAATTGATGATTCTTAAGCAATTTATGGCGAAACCCGTTGAGATACGGTAAAACCTCAAATAACCGAAATTATAGGCCGTTTCATCGTCAACGTGCCTGCAAAGGTTCAAGGCTGTAGCTGTCTGCCAAGTTGGAAAAATTATTTTTCAATTTGTGAAAAGTGGGCGAAATTTGACATGGATCGAAACGTTCACCTCCTCTATGGCATAAATATGCGGGGTAGGAGAAAGCGCCAAAGACAGTAATGTAGACCACTAAAAGGGCCGCCTAACGCCGCAAACCGTACCGCGATACGATGCACCGTTTGCTCGCAATCAATTTCCAAACGAAAGCCTGCACTATTCAGCGTGCACATTGCCTGACTATCTTATCTTATTATATTATATATATATAAAGCCGCAAGGCTAACTCACTCACTCACTCACTCACTGACATTAATGTTTGCCCACTTCCAGGTGAGCTAGGAACTTGAAATTCGGCAGTCTGATAGCTTTTAGGCTGCAACCCAAGGAAAAATTCCAAAAAGTTGAAATTTTTCATATTTAGCCCCCCTTCCGCCCAATCAAAGAAATTTCGTGTTAGACCCTTCCAGATGAGCTAGGAACTTGAAATTCGGCAACCTGATATATATGAGGCTGTAACCCAAGGAAAAATTCCAAAAAGTTAATTTTTTTTGTATTTAGCCCCCCACGGAAACAAAATATCGCACTCAAATTTCGGGTCAGACCCTTCAGTTCCAGATGAGCTAGGAACTTGAAATTCGGTAATCTGATAGCTATTCCGCTGTAACACCAGGAAAAAATGCAAATAGCTGAATCATTTCCTATTTGGCCCCCCTCCACCCAATCAAAGTTTCGGACTAAAATTTCGGGGTAGATCCTTCCAGATGAGCTAGGAACTTGAAATTCAGCATTCTGATAGTTATTAGGCTGTAACCCCTGGAAAAAATCCGAAAAGCTAAAATTTTTAATAATTAACCCCCTCCCACCGAATCAATATATAGGACGGTGCAGGCTTTCGTTTCGAGCTCTCTTGTGGCCGAACGGTAATTGCTATCAATGAACGGATTGCACTTTCGTCTCCTAAAATTAAGAGATCTACAACTTTGGTCTTATGACTTTTTGTCGTATCTCGACCCCTTCTACCTTAGATTGAGCTTCATTTTCCCGGTTTCGCAAAATTTTGTTAAATTTCCATAAATTATTTTCTGATTCACACACTCGTATGATAGATAGATGAACGAAATTCAGCACGCTCCTTGGCAACGGCATTGGCCATATGTAGACCGACTTTCGTTATTCTAGCTGCCTTGCAAGTATGGGAAAACGGAGGGTACATGTGGAAACACTACTGAAATTTCGGCCTAATTGATGATTCTTAAGCAATTTATGGCGAAACCCGTTGAGATACGGTAAAACCTCAAATAACCGAAATTATAGGCCGTTTCATCGTCAACGTGCCTGCAAAGGTTCAAGGCTGTAGCTGTCTGCCAAGTTGGAAAAATTATTTTTCAATTTGTGAAAAGTGGGCGAACTTTGACATGGATCGAAACGTTCACCTCCTCTATGGCATAAATATGCGGGGTAGGAGAAAGCGCCAAAGACAGTAATGTAGACCACTAAAAGGGCCGCCTAACGCCGCAAACCGTACCGCGATACGATGCACCGTTTGCTCGCAATCAATTTCCAAACGAAAGCCTGCACTATTCAGCGTGCACATTGCCTGACTATCTTATCTTATTATATTATATATATATAAAGCCGCAAGGCTAACTCACTCACTCACTCACTCACTGACATTAATGTTTGCCCACTTCCAGGTGAGCTAGGAACTTGAAATTCGGCAGTCTGATAGCTTTTAGGCTGCAACCCAAGGAAAAATTCCAAAAAGTTGAAATTTTTCATATTTAGCCCCCCTTCCGCCCAATCAAAGAAATTTCGTGTTAGACCCTTCCAGATGAGCTAGGAACTTGAAATTCGGCAACCTGATATATATGAGGCTGTAACCCAAGGAAAAATTCCAAAAAGTTAATTTTTTTTGTATTTAGCCCCCCACGGAAACAAAATATCGCACTCAAATTTCGGGTCAGACCCTTCAGTTCCAGATGAGCTAGGAACTTGAAATTCGGTAATCTGATAGCTATTCCGCTGTAACACCAGGAAAAAATGCAAATAGCTGAATCATTTCCTATTTGGCCCCCCTCCACCCAATCAAAGTTTCGGACTAAAATTTCGGGGTAGATCCTTCCAGATGAGCTAGGAACTTGAAATTCAGCATTCTGATAGTTATTAGGCTGTAACCCCTGGAAAAAATCCGAAAAGCTAAAATTTTTAATAATTAACCCCCTCCCACCGAATCAATATATAGGACGGTGCAGGCTTTCGTTTCGAGCTCTCTTGTGGCCGAACGGTAATTGCTATCAATGAACGGATTGCACTTTCGTCTCCTAAAATTAAGAGATCTACAACTTTGGTCTTATGACTTTTTGTCGTATCTCGACCCCTTCTACCTTAGATTGAGCTTCATTTTCCCGGTTTCGCAAAATTTTGTTAAATTTCCATAAATTATTTTCTGATTCACACACTCGTATGATAGATAGATGAACGAAATTCAGCACGCTCCTTGGCAACGGCATTGGCCATATGTAGACCGACTTTCGTTATTCTAGCTGCCTTGCAAGTATGGGAAAACGGAGGGTACATGTGGAAACACTACTGAAATTTCGGCCTAATTGATGATTCTTAAGCAATTTATGGCGAAACCCTTTGAGATACGGTAAAACCTCAAATAACCGAAATTATAGGCCGTTTCATCGTCAACGTGCCTGCAAAGGTTCAAGGCTGTAGCTGTCTGCCAAGTTGGAAAAATTATTTTTCAATTTGTGAAAAGTGGGCGAAATTTGACATGGATCGAAACGTTCACCTCCTCTATGGCATAAATATGCGGGGTAGGAGAAAGCGCCAAAGACAGTAATGTAGACCACTAAAAGGGCCGCCTAACGCCGCAAACCGTACCGCGATACGATGCACCGTTTGCTCGCAATCAATTTCCAAACGAAAGCCTGCACTATTCAGCGTGCACATTGCCTGACTATCTTATTATATCTTATATATATAAAGCCGCAAGGCTCACTGACTGACATAAATGTTTGCCCACTTCGACATGAGCTAGAAACTTTAAATTTGGCAAGGTGATAGCTATTAGCGTGTAACCTACGGAAAATTTCCAAAAATTTTAAATTTTAAATTTTTGCCCCCCTCCCCCCAAACAAAATGGCGGATACCGTGATGCAGTGCCCTAGAAAATTAATATTTGGCAAAGTTCTAGCTCCTAGCCTGTAACCGACGTAGAAATTGCAAAAACTTAAAATATTTAATATTTTATCCACTAAAAAATTCGAAATATTAAGCCAAATTCAATGACGGTGCAGGCTTTCGTTTCGAGCTCTCCTGTGGCTAAACGGCAATTGTTATCAATAAACGGACTGCACTTTCGTTCCTTAAAATGAAGAGATCTACAACTTTGGTCCTATGACTTTTTGCCGTATCTCGACTCCTTCTACCTTAGATTGAGCTTCATTTTCCCGGTTTTGGTCATTTTTGTTAAATTTCCATAAATGATTTTACTGATTCACACACTCATAACATGGATAGATGAACGAAATTCAGGACACTCCTTGGCAACGTCATTGGCCATATGTAGACCGACTTTCGTTATTCTAGCTGCCTTGAAAGTATGGGAAAACGGAGGGTACATGTGGGAACACTATTGAAATTTCGGCCTAATTGATGATTCTTAAGCAATTTATGGCGAAACCCGTTGAGATACGGCAAAACCTCAAATAACCAAAATTATAGGTCGTTTCATCGTCAACCTGTCTGCAAAGTTTCAAGACTGTAGCTGTCTGCCAAGTTGGCAAAATTATTTTTCAATTTGTGAAAAGTGGGCGAAATTTGACATGGATCGAAACGTTCACCTCTTTCTATGGCATAAATATGCGGGGCAGGAGAAAGCGCCAAAGATAGTAATATAGACCACTAAAAGGGTCGCCTAACGCCGCAAACCGTACCGCGATACGATGCACCGTTTGCTCGCAATAAATTTCCAAACGAAAGCCTGCACTATTCAGCGTGCACATTGCCTGGCTCTATCTTATATATATAAAGCCGCAAGGCTCACTGACTGACATAAATGTTTGCCCACTTCGACATGAGCTAGAAACTTGAAATTTGGCAAGGTGATAGCTATTAGCGTGTAACCTACGGAAAATTTCCAAAAATTTTAAATTTTAAATTTTTGCCCCCCTCCCCCCAAACAAAATGGCGGATACCGTGATGCAGTGCCCTAGAAAATTAATATTTGGCAAAGTTCTAGCTCCTAGCCTGTAACCGACGTAGAAATTGCAAAAAGTTAAAATATTTAATATTTTATCCACTAAAAAATTCGAAATATTAAGCCAAATTCAATGACGGTGCAGGCTTTCGTTTCGAGCTCTCCTGTGGCTAAACGGCAATTGTTATCAATAAACGGACTGCACTTTCGTGCCTTAAAATGAAGAGATCTACAACTTTGGTCCTATGACTTTTTGCCGTATCTCGACTCCTTCTACCTTAGATTGAGCTTCATTTTCCCGGTTTTGGTCATTTTTGTTAAATTTCCATAAATGATTTTACTGATTCACACACTCATAACATGGATAGATGAACGAAATTCAGGACACTCCTTGGCAACGTCATTGGCCATATGTAGACCGACTTTCGTTATTCTAGCTGCCTTGAAAGTATGGGAAAACGGAGGGTACATGTGGGAACACTATTGAAATTTCGGCCTAATTGATGATTCTTAAGCAATTTATGGCGAAACCCGTTGAGATACGGCAAAACCTCAAATAACCAAAATTATAGGTCGTTTCATCGTCAACCTGTCTGCAAAGTTTCAAGACTGTAGCTGTCTGCCAAGTTGGCAAAATTATTTTTCAATTTGTGAAAAGTGGGCGAAATTTGACATGGATCGAAACGTTCACCTCTTTCTATGGCATAAATATGCGGGGCAGGAGAAAGCGCCAAAGATAGTAATATAGACCACTAAAAGGGTCGCCTAACGCCGCAAACCGTACCGCGATACGATGCACCGTTTGCTCGCAATAAATTTCCAAACGAAAGCCTGCACTATTCAGCGTGCACATTGCCTGGCTCTATCTTATCTTATATATATAAAGCCGCAAGGCTCACTGACTGACATAAATGTTTGCCCACTTCGACATGAGCTAGAAACTTGAAATTTGGCAAGGTGATAGCTATTAGCGTGTAACCTACGGAAAATTTCCAAAAATTTTAAATTTTAAATTTTTGCCCCCCTCCCCCCAAACAAAATGGCGGATACCGTGATGCAGTGCCCTAGAAAATTAATATTTGGCAAAGTTCTAGCTCCTAGCCTGTAACCGACGTAGAAATTGCAAAAAGTTAAAATATTTAATATTTTATCCACTAAAAAATTCGAAATATTAAGCCAAATTCAATGACGGTGCAGGCTTTCGTTTCGAGCTCTCCTGTGGCTAAACGGCAATTGTTATCAATAAACGGACTGCACTTTCGTCCCTTAAAATGAAGAGATCTACAACTTTGGTCCTATGACTTTTTGCCGTATCTCGACTCCTTCTACCTTAGATTGAGCTTCATTTTCCCGGTTTTGGTCATTTTTGTTAAATTTCCATAAATGATTTTACTGATTCACACACTCATAACATGGATAGATGAACGAAATTCAGGACACTCCTTGGCAACGTCATTGGCCATATGTAGACCGACTTTCGTTATTCTAGCTGCCTTGAAAGTATGGGAAAACGGAGGGTACATGTGGGAACACTATTGAAATTTCGGCCTAATTGATGATTCTTAAGCAATTTATGGCGAAACCCGTTGAGATACGGCAAAACCTCAAATAACCAAAATTATAGGTCGTTTCATCGTCAACCTGTCTGCAAAGTTTCAAGACTGTAGCTGTCTGCCAAGTTGGCAAAATTATTTTTCAATTTGTGAAAAGTGGGCGAAATTTGACATGGATCGAAACGTTCACCTCTTTCTATGGCATAAATATGCGGGGCAGGAGAAAGCGCCAAAGATAGTAATATAGACCACTAAAAGGGTCGCCTAACGCCGCAAACCGTACCGCGATACGATGCACCGTTTGCTCGCAATAAATTTCCAAACGAAAGCCTGCACTATTCAGCGTGCACATTGCCTGGCTCTATCTTATCTTATATATATAAAGCCACAAGGCTAATTGACTGACTCACTGACTGACTCACTGACTGACATTAATGTTTGCCCACTTCCAAGTCACCTAGGAACTTGAAATTTTACAGTCTGATAGCTATTGGGCTGCAACCGAAGGAAAAATTCCAAAAAGTTCAATTTTTTTATATATAGCCCCCCTTCCGCCCAATCAAGTTATCGGACTAAAATTTAGTGTTAGACCCTTTCAGATTTCCTAGGAACTTGAAATTCGGCAATCGGATAGCTAATTGGCTGCAACCCAAGGCAAAATTCCAAAAAGTTCAAATTTCTTATACTGAGCCCCCCACCGAATCAAAACTTCGGACTCAAATTTCGGGTTAGACCCTTCCGCTCCAGATGAGCTGGAAACTTGGAATTCGTCAGTCTGATAGCTATTAGGCTGGAACCCAAGGAAAAATTCAAAAACGTTGACATTTTTCATATTTAGCCCCCCTTACGGCCCATCAAAATGTCGTAGTAAATATTCGTGTTAGACCCTTCCAGATGAGGTAGGAACTTGAAATTCGGCAATCTGATAGCTATTAGGCTGCAACCCAAGGAAAAATTGCAAAAAGTTGAAATTTTTCATATTTAGCCCCCCTTCCGCCCAATCAAAGAAATTTCGTGTTAGACCCTTACAGATGAGCTAGGAACTTGAAATTCGGCAACCTGATAGTTATTAGGCTGTAACCCCTGGAAAAAATCCGAAAAGCTAAAATTTTTAATAATTAACCCCCTCCCACCGAATCAATATATAGGACGGTGCAGGCTTTCGTTTCGAGCTCTCTTGTGGCCGAACGGTAATTGCTATCAATGAACGGATTGCACTTTCGACTCCTAAAATTAAGAGATCTACAACTTTGGTCTTATGACTTTTTGTCTTATCTCGACCCCTTCTACCTTAGATTGAGCTTCATTTTCCCGGTTTCGCAAAATTTTGTTAAATTTCCATAAATTATTTTCTGATTCACACACTCATATCATAGATAGATGAACGAAATTCAGCACGCTCCTTGGCAACGGCATTGGCCATATGTAGACCGACTTTCGTTATTCTAGCTGCCTTGCAAGTATGGGAAAACGGAGGGTACATGTGGAAACACTACTGGAATTTCGGCCTAATTGATGATTCTTAAGCAATTTATGGCGAAACCCGTTGAGATACGGTAAAACCTCAAATAACCGAAATTATAGGCCGTTTCATCGTCAACGTGCCTGCAAAGTTTCAACACTGTAGCTGTCTGCCAAGTTGGCAAATTTATTTTTCAATTTGTGACAAGTGGGCGAAATTTGACATGGATCGAAACGTTCACCTCTTTCTATGGCATAAATATGCGGGATAGGAGAATGCGCCTAAGACTGTAATGTAGACCACTAAAAGGGTCGTCTAACGCCGCAATCTGTACCTAGATATGACGCACCGTTTGCTCGCAATAAATTTCCAAACGAAAGCTTGCACTATTTAGCGTGCACATTGCCGGGCTCTATCTTATCTTATATATATAAAGCCACAAGGCTAATTGACTGACTCACTGACTGACTCACTGACTGACATTAATGTTTGCCCACTACCAAGTGAGGTAGGAACTTGAAATTCGGCAATCTGATAGCTATTTGGCTGCAACCCAAGGAAAAATTCAAAAAAGTTGACATTTTTCATATTTAGCCCCCCTTACGGCCCATCAAAATGTCGTAGTAAATATTCGTGTTAGACCCTTCCAGATGAGGTAGGAACTTGAAATTCGGCAATCTGATAGCTATTAGGCTGTAAACCAAGGCAAAATTCCAAAAAGTTCAATTTTTCTTATTGAGCCCCCCGTCGAATCAAAATGTCGGACTCAAATTTAGGGTTAGACCCTTCCATTCCAGATGAGCTGGAAACTTGGAATTCGGCAGTCTGATAGCTATTAGGCTGCAACCCAAGGAAAAATTCAAAAACGTTGAAATTTTTCATATTTAGCCCCCTTCCGCCCCATCAAAATATCGTAGTAAAATTTCGTGATAGACCCTTCTAGAAGAGCTAGGAACTTGAAATTCGGAAATCTGATAGTTATTAGGCTGTAACCCAAGATAAAGTTCCAAAAAGTTGAAATTTTTCGTATTTAGCCCCCCATCGAATCAAAATATCGGACTCAAATATCGGGTTAGACCCTTCAGTTCCAGATGAGCTAGGAACTTGACATTCGGTAATCTGATAGCTGTTCCGCTGTAACACCAGGAAAAAATGCAAATAGCTGAATCATTTCCTATTTAGCCCCCCTCCACCCAATCAAAGTTTCGGACTAAAATTTCGGGGTAGATCCTTCCAGATGAGCTAGGAACTTGAAATTCAGCATTCTGATAGTTATTAGGCTGTAACCCCTGGAAAAAATCCGAAAAGCTAAAATTTTTAATAATTAACCCCCACCCACCGAATCAATATATAGGACGGTGCAGGCTTTCGTTTCGAGCTCTGTTGTGGCCGAACGGAAATTGCTATCACTGAACGGATTGCACTTTCGTTTCCTAAAATTAAGAGATCTACAACTTTGGTCTTATGACTTTTTGTCGTATCTCGACCCCTTCTACCTTAGATTGAGCTTTATTTTCCCGGTTTCGCAAAATTTTGTTAAATTTCCATAAATTATTTTCTGATTCACACACTCATAAGATGGATAGATGAACGAAATTCAGGACGCTCCTTGGCAACGTCGTTGGCCATATGTAGACCGACTTTCGTTATTCTAGCTGCCTTGCAAGTATGGGAAAACGGAGGGTACATGTGGAAACACTATTGAAATTTCGGCCTAATTGATGATTCTTAAGCAATTTATGGCGAAACCCGTTGAGATACGGCAAAACCTCAAATAACCAAAATTATAGGTCGTTTCATCGTCAACCTGCCTGCAAAGTTTCAAGACTGTAGCTGTCTGCCAAGTTGGCAAAATTATTTTTCAATTTGTGAAAAGTGGGCGAAATTTGACATGGATCGAAACGTTCACCTCTTTCTATGGCATAAATATGCGGGATAGGAGAATGCGCCTAAGACTGTAATGTAGACCACTAAAAGGGTCGTCTAACGCCGCAATCTGTACCTAGATACGACGCACCGTTTGCTCGCAATAAATTTCCAAACGAAAGCTTGCACTATTTAGCGTGCACAGTGCCGGGCTCTATCTTATCTTATATATATAAAGCCGCAAGGCTAACTGACTGACTGACTGACTCACTGACATTAATGTTTGCCCCCTTCCAGGTGAGCTAGGAACTTGAAATTCGGCAGTCTGATAGCTTTTAGGCTGCAACCCAAGGAAAAATTCCAAAAAGTTGAAATTTTTCATATTTAGCCCCCCTTCCGCCCAATCAAAATATCGGACTGAAATTTCATGTTAGACCCTGCCAGATGAGCTAGGAACTTGAAATGTGGCAATCTGATAGCTATTAGGGTGTGTCCCATGGGGAAATTCCAAAAAGTTCAAATTTTTTGTATTTAGCCCCCCCTGCGCCGAAACACTGAAATTTCGTGTTACACCCTTGCAGATGAGCTAGGAACTTGAAATTCGGCAATCAAATAGCTGTTGGGCTGCAACCCAAGGAAAAATTCCAAAAAGTTGAAATTTTTCATATTTAGCCCCCCTTCCGCCCAATCAAAATATCGGAGTGAAATTTCGTGTTAGGCCCTTCCAGATGAGCTAGGAACTTGAAATGTGGCAATCTGATAGCTATTAGGGTGTGTCCCAAGGGGAAATTCCAAAAAGTTCAATTTTTTGTATTTAGCCCCCCCTTCGCCGAATCACTCAAATTTCGGTGTTACACCCTTGCGGATTAGCTAGGAACTTGAAATTCGGCAATCAAATAGCTATTAGGCTGCAACCCAAGGAAAAATTCCGAAAAGTTGGTATTTTTTATATTTAGCCCCCCTTCCACCCAATCAAAATATCGGAGTGAAATTTCGTGTTAGGCCCTTCCAGATGAGCTAGGAACTTGAAATGTGGCAATCTGATAGCTATTAGGGTGTGTCCCTAGGGAGAATTCCAAAAAGTTCAATTTTTTGTATTTAGCCCCCCCTTAGCCGAATCACTCAAATTTCGGTGTTACACCCTTGCAGATTAGCTAGGAACTTGAAATTCGGCAATCAAATAGCTATTACGGTCAATCCAAGGAAAAATTCCGAAAAGTTGAAATTTTTCATATTTAGCCCCCCTTCCGCCCAATCAAAATATCGGAGTGAAATTTCGTGTTAGGCCCTTTCAGATGCGCTAGGAACTTGAAATGTGGCAATCTGATAGCTATTAGGGTGTGTCCCATGGGGAAATTCCAAAAAGTTCAAATTTTTTGTATTTAGCCCCCCTGCGCCGAAAACACTGAAATTTCGTGTTACACCCTTGCAGATGATCTAGGAACTTGAAATTCGGCAATCAAATAGCTGTTGGGCTGCAACCCAAGGAAAAATTCCAAAAAGTTGAAATTTTTCACATTTAGCCCCCCTTCCGCCCAATCAAAATATCGGAGTGAAATTTCGTGTTAGGCCCTTCCAGATGAGCTAGGAACTTGAAATGTGGCAATCTGATAGCTATTAGGGTGTGTCCCAAGGGAAAATTCCAAAAAGTTCAAATTTTTGTATTTAGCCCCCCCTTCGCCGAATCACTCAAATTTCGGTGTTACACCCTTGCAGATTAGATAGGAATTTGAAATTCGGCAATCAAATAGCTATTAGGCTGCAACCCAAGGAAAAGTTCCAAAAAGTTGAAATTTTTTATATTTAGCACCCCTTCCGCCCAATCAAAATATCGGAGTGAAATTTCGTGTTGGGCCCTTCCAGATGAGCTAGGAACTTAAAATGTGGCAATCTGATGGCTATTAGCGTGTGTCCCAAGGGATAATTATAAAAAGTTCAAATTTTTTGTATTTAGCCCCCCCACCGAATCACTCAAATTTCGGTGTTACAGCCTTGCAGATTAGCTAGGAACTTGAAATTCGGCCATCTGACAGTTATTAGGCTGCAAACCAAGGAAAAATTCCGAAAAGTTGAAATTTTTCATATTTAGCCCCCTTCCGCCCAATAAAAATATCGGACTGAAATTTCGTGTTAGACCCTTCCATATGAGCTAGGAACTTGAAATTCGGCTGCCTGATAGCTATTTGGCTGTAACCCAAGGAAGAATTCCACTCCGAATCAAAATATCGGACTCAAGTTTCGTGTTAGACAATTAGCGTGTAACCTGCGGAAAAATTAATAAAAGTATAAATTTTTAATTTTTGCCCCCTCCCCCAGACAAAATAGCGGACACCGTGATGTGGCGCCTTACAAAATTAAAATTTGGCGAAGTTCTAGCTCCTAGACAGTATCCGACGTAGAAACTGCAATAAGTTAAAATAATTAATATTCAATCCACTAAAAGATTCGAAATATTAAGCCAAATTTAAAGTCGGTGCAGGATTTTGTTTCGAGATCTCTTGTGGCTAAACCGTAATAGTTATCAATAAATGGCCTGCACTTTCATGTCCTAAAATGAGTAGATATACAACTTTGGTCCTATGATTTTCTGTCGTATCTCGACCCCTTCTACCTCAGATTGAGCTTCATTATCCCGGTTTTGGAAAATTTTGTTAAATTTTCATAAATTAATTTACTGATTCACACGCTCATGAGACAGATAGATGCACTCAATTCAGCACGGTCCTTGGCACGGTTATTGGGCATATGCAGACCGATATTCATTATTCTAGCTGCCTTGAATGTATAGGAAAATGAAAGGAATATATGGAAACACCAATAAAATTTCAGCCTAATTTAAGGTTCCTAAGCAATTTATGGTGAATCCCTTGGTGATACGGTAAAACATTAAATAAGTAAAATTCTATCTCCAGAAAATATCGAAATCTGGAAGTAATTTTCAATATGGTGCTAACTAACGTTTCGAGGATTTTGGTGGCTAAACTGAAAGTCGTACCACCAAATGGACAAGACGTTCGGATCCGATCATGAAGAGATCTACAACTTCTGACCCGGGAATTTTAGTTGTATCTTGATCCCTTATGCCTTAGATAGAGCTGCATTTTTCAGATTTAACGTCAATTTTTACATTTTCCGTAATTAATTTTACTGTGTTACACACTTATAAGACCGATAGGTTCATGAAATTTAGCAGGCTCACTGGACCGTTCGAGGGTCGCACGTGAGCAAATTGCATGTAAAAATGGAAAAAACGAAAGTAAAACGGAAACACTGTACCCCTAATCCAAGGTTCTAAACCAATCTACGGTGAAAACGATGCAGATACTACTAAACATCCAATAAGGGAAATATAGAGCATTTCAAATACGATAAACCTACCAACTTTCAAGACTGTAGCTCCCCGTTACGTTAGGAAAATAACTTCTTATCTTGTGAGAATCGTATGTAATTTTCACCACGTCGAAACGTTTAACGCTATCTTTTCTTTAATCGTGAATGTACGGTACGAGAAAATATTAGAGTACCATACATGTAAGCGAATATATGGGACGTCTGGTGGCGCAATACGTTTTTCGTAACGAAGTACCGGTTCGTTACTGTAATTTTCCATGTGACCACTTGTAATGTACAGGAAGGGGGGGGGGGGGGGTTGGGGGCGCAGCCCCCAACGAGCGAAAGCGAGTCTTATATATATAAAGCCGCAAGGCTCACTGACTGACATAAATGTTTGCCCACTTCGACATGAGCTAGAAACTTGAAATTTGGCAAGGTGATAGCTATTAGCGTGTAACCTACGGAAAATTTCCAAAAATTTTAAATTTTAAATTTTTGCCCCCCTCCCCCCAAACAAAATGGCGGATACCGTGATGCAGTGCCCTAGAAAATTAATATTTGGCAAAGTTCTAGCTCCTAGCCTGTAACCGACGTAGAAATTGCAAAAAGTTAAAATATTTAATATTTTATCCACTAAAAAATTCGAAATATTAAGCCAAATTCAATGACGGTGCAGGCTTTCGTTTCGAGCTCTCCTGTGGCTAAACGGCAATTGTTATCAATAAACGGACTGCACTTTCGTGCCTTAAAATGAAGAGATCTACAACTTTGGTCCTATGACTTTTTGCCGTATCTCGACTCCTTCTACCTTAGATTGAGCTTCATTTTCCCGGTTTTGGTCATTTTTGTTAAATTTCCATAAATGATTTTACTGATTCACACACTCATAACATGGATAGATGAACGAAATTCAGGACACTCCTTGGCAACGTCATTGGCCATATGTAGACCGACTTTCGTTATTCTAGCTGCCTTGAAAGTATGGGAAAACGGAGGGTACATGTGGGAACACTATTGAAATTTCGGCCTAATTGATGATTCTTAAGCAATTTATGGCGAAACCCGTTGAGATACGGCAAAACCTCAAATAACCAAAATTATAGGTCGTTTCATCGTCAACCTGTCTGCAAAGTTTCAAGACTGTAGCTGTCTGCCAAGTTGGCAAAATTATTTTTCAATTTGTGAAAAGTGGGCGAAATTTGACATGGATCGAAACGTTCACCTCTTTCTATGGCATAAATATGCGGGGCAGGAGAAAGCGCCAAAGATAGTAATATAGACCACTAAAAGGGTCGCCTAACGCCGCAAACCGTACCGCGATACGATGCACCGTTTGCTCGCAATAAATTTCCAAACGAAAGCCTGCACTATTCAGCGTGCACATTGCCTGGCTCTATCTTATCTTATCTTATATATATAAAGCCGCAAGGCTCACTGACTGACATAAATGTTTGCCCACTTCGACATGAGCTAGAAACTTGAAATTTGGCAAGGTGATAGCTATTAGCGTGTAACCTACGGAAAATTTCCAAAAATTTTAAATTTTAAATTTTTGCCCCCCTCCCCCCAAACAAAATGGCGGATACCGTGATGCAGTGCCCTAGAAAATTAATATTTGGCAAAGTTCTAGCTCCTAGCCTGTAACCGACGTAGAAATTGCAAAAAGTTAAAATATTTAATATTTTATCCACTAAAAAATTCGAAATATTAAGCCAAATTCAATGACGGTGCAGGCTTTCGTTTCGAGCTCTCCTGTGGCTAAACGGCAATTGTTATCAATAAACGGACTGCACTTTCGTCCCTTAAAATGAAGAGATCTACAACTTTGGTCCTATGACTTTTTGCCGTATCTCGACTCCTTCTACCTTAGATTGAGCTTCATTTTCCCGGTTTTGGTCATTTTTGTTAAATTTCCATAAATGATTTTACTGATTCACACACTCATAACATGGATAGATGAACGAAATTCAGGACACTCCTTGGCAACGTCATTGGCCATATGTAGACCGACTTTCGTTATTCTAGCTGCCTTGAAAGTATGGGAAAACGGAGGGTACATGTGGGAACACTATTGAAATTTCGGCCTAATTGATGATTCTTAAGCAATTTATGGCGAAACCCGTTGAGATACGGCAAAACCTCAAATAACCAAAATTATAGGTCGTTTCATCGTCAACCTGTCTGCAAAGTTTCAAGACTGTAGCTGTCTGCCAAGTTGGCAAAATTATTTTTCAATTTGTGAAAAGTGGGCGAAATTTGACATGGATCGAAACGTTCACCTCTTTCTATGGCATAAATATGCGGGGCAGGAGAAAGCGCCAAAGATAGTAATATAGACCACTAAAAGGGTCGCCTAACGCCGCAAACCGTACCGCGATACGATGCACCGTTTGCTCGCAATAAATTTCCAAACGAAAGCCTGCACTATTCAGCGTGCACATTGCCTGGCTCTATCTTATATATATAAAGCCGCAAGGCTCACTGACTGACATAAATGTTTGCCCACTTCGACATGAGCTAGAAACTTGAAATTTGGCAAGGTGATAGCTATTAGCGTGTAACCTACGGAAAATTTCCAAAAATTTTAAATTTTAAATTTTTGCCCCCCTCCCCCCAAACAAAATGGCGGATACCGTGATGCAGTGCCCTAGAAAATTAATATTTGGCAAAGTTCTAGCTCCTAGCCTGTAACCGACGTAGAAATTGCAAAAAGTTAAAATATTTAATATTTTATCCACTAAAAAATTCGAAATATTAAGCCAAATTCAATGACGGTGCAGGCTTTCGTTTCGAGCTCTCCTGTGGCTAAACGGCAATTGTTATCAATAAACGGACTGCACTTTCGTGCCTTAAAATGAAGAGATCTACAACTTTGGTCCTATGACTTTTTGCCGTATCTCGACTCCTTCTACCTTAGATTGAGCTTCATTTTCCCGGTTTTGGTCATTTTTGTTAAATTTCCATAAATGATTTTACTGATTCACACACTCATAACATGGATAGATGAACGAAATTCAGGACACTCCTTGGCAACGTCATTGGCCATATGTAGACCGACTTTCGTTATTCTAGCTGCCTTGAAAGTATGGGAAAACGGAGGGTACATGTGGGAACACTATTGAAATTTCGGCCTAATTGATGATTCTTAAGCAATTTATGGCGAAACCCGTTGAGATACGGCAAAACCTCAAATAACCAAAATTATAGGTCGTTTCATCGTCAACCTGTCTGCAAAGTTTCAAGACTGTAGCTGTCTGCCAAGTTGGCAAAATTATTTTTCAATTTGTGAAAAGTGGGCGAAATTTGACATGGATCGAAACGTTCACCTCTTTCTATGGCATAAATATGCGGGGCAGGAGAAAGCGCCAAAGATAGTAATATAGACCACTAAAAGGGTCGCCTAACGCCGCAAACCGTACCGCGATACGATGCACCGTTTGCTCGCAATAAATTTCCAAACGAAAGCCTGCACTATTCAGCGTGCACATTGCCTGGCTCTATCTTATCTTATCTTATATATATAAAGCCGCAAGGCTCACTGACTGACATAAATGTTTGCCCACTTCGACATGAGCTAGAAACTTGAAATTTGGCAAGGTGATAGCTATTAGCGTGTAACCTACGGAAAATTTCCAAAAATTTTAAATTTTAAATTTTTGCCCCCCTCCCCCCAAACAAAATGGCGGATACCGTGATGCAGTGCCCTAGAAAATTAATATTTGGCAAAGTTCTAGCTCCTAGCCTGTAACCGACGTAGAAATTGCAAAAAGTTAAAATATTTAATATTTTATCCACTAAAAAATTCGAAATATTAAGCCAAATTCAATGACGGTGCAGGCTTTCGTTTCGAGCTCTCCTGTGGCTAAACGGCAATTGTTATCAATAAACGGACTGCACTTTCGTCCCTTAAAATGAAGAGATCTACAACTTTGGTCCTATGACTTTTTGCCGTATCTCGACTCCTTCTACCTTAGATTGAGCTTCATTTTCCCGGTTTTGGTCATTTTTGTTAAATTTCCATAAATGATTTTACTGATTCACACACTCATAACATGGATAGATGAACGAAATTCAGGACACTCCTTGGCAACGTCATTGGCCATATGTAGACCGACTTTCGTTATTCTAGCTGCCTTGAAAGTATGGGAAAACGGAGGGTACATGTGGGAACACTATTGAAATTTCGGCCTAATTGATGATTCTTAAGCAATTTATGGCGAAACCCGTTGAGATACGGCAAAACCTCAAATAACCAAAATTATAGGTCGTTTCATCGTCAACCTGTCTGCAAAGTTTCAAGACTGTAGCTGTCTGCCAAGTTGGCAAAATTATTTTTCAATTTGTGAAAAGTGGGCGAAATTTGACATGGATCGAAACGTTCACCTCTTTCTATGGCATAAATATGCGGGGCAGGAGAAAGCGCCAAAGATAGTAATATAGACCACTAAAAGGGTCGCCTAACGCCGCAAACCGTACCGCGATACGATGCACCGTTTGCTCGCAATAAATTTCCAAACGAAAGCCTGCACTATTCAGCGTGCACATTGCCTGGCTCTATCTTATCTTATATATATAAAGCCACAAGGCTAATTGACTGACTCACTGACTGACTCACTGACTGACATTAATGTTTGCCCACTTCCAAGTCACCTAGGAACTTGAAATTTTACAGTCTGATAGCTATTGGGCTGCAACCGAAGGAAAAATTCCAAAAAGTTCAATTTTTTTATATATAGCCCCCCTTCCGCCCAATCAAGTTATCGGACTAAAATTTAGTGTTAGACCCTTTCAGATTTCCTAGGAACTTGAAATTCGGCAATCGGATAGCTAATTGGCTGCAACCCAAGGCAAAATTCCAAAAAGTTCAAATTTCTTATACTGAGCCCCCCACCGAATCAAAACTTCGGACTCAAATTTCGGGTTAGACCCTTCCTTTCCAGATGAGCTAGAAACTTGGAATTCAGCAGTCAGATAGCTATTAGGCTGCAACCCAAGGAAAAATTCAAAAACGTTGATATTTTCCATATTTAGCCCCCTTCCGCCCCATCAAAATATCGTAGTAAAATATCGTGATAGACCCTTCTAGAAGAGCTAGGAACTTGAAATTCGGCAGTCTGATAGTTATTAGGCTGTAACCCAAGGCAAAATTCCAAAAAGTTCTATTTTTCTTATTTAGCCCTCCGTCGAATCAAAATGTCGGACTCAAATATCGGGTTAGACCCTTCCGCTCCAGATGAGCTGGAAACTTGGAATTCGTCAGTCTGATAGCTATTAGGCTGGAACCCAAGGAAAAATTCAAAAACGTTGACATTTTTCATATTTAGCCCCCCTTACGGCCCATCAAAATGTCGTAGTAAATATTCGTGTTAGACCCTTCCAGATGAGGTAGGAACTTGAAATTCGGCAATCTGATAGCTATTAGGCTGCAACCCAAGGAAAAATTGCAAAAAGTTGAAATTTTTCATATTTAGCCCCCCTTCCGCCCAATCAAAGAAATTTCGTGTTAGACCCTTACAGATGAGCTAGGAACTTGAAATTCGGCAACCTGATAGTTATTAGGCTGTAACCCCTGGAAAAAATCCGAAAAGCTAAAATTTTTAATAATTAACCCCCTCCCACCGAATCAATATATAGGACGGTGCAGGCTTTCGTTTCGAGCTCTCTTGTGGCCGAACGGTAATTGCTATCAATGAACGGATTGCACTTTCGACTCCTAAAATTAAGAGATCTACAACTTTGGTCTTATGACTTTTTGTCTTATCTCGACCCCTTCTACCTTAGATTGAGCTTCATTTTCCCGGTTTCGCAAAATTTTGTTAAATTTCCATAAATTATTTTCTGATTCACACACTCATATCATAGATAGATGAACGAAATTCAGCACGCTCCTTGGCAACGGCATTGGCCATATGTAGACCGACTTTCGTTATTCTAGCTGCCTTGCAAGTATGGGAAAACGGAGGGTACATGTGGAAACACTACTGGAATTTCGGCCTAATTGATGATTCTTAAGCAATTTATGGCGAAACCCGTTGAGATACGGTAAAACCTCAAATAACCGAAATTATAGGCCGTTTCATCGTCAACGTGCCTGCAAAGTTTCAACACTGTAGCTGTCTGCCAAGTTGGCAAATTTATTTTTCAATTTGTGACAAGTGGGCGAAATTTGACATGGATCGAAACGTTCACCTCTTTCTATGGCATAAATATGCGGGATAGGAGAATGCGCCTAAGACTGTAATGTAGACCACTAAAAGGGTCGTCTAACGCCGCAATCTGTACCTAGATATGACGCACCGTTTGCTCGCAATAAATTTCCAAACGAAAGCTTGCACTATTTAGCGTGCACATTGCCGGGCTCTATCTTATCTTATATATATAAAGCCACAAGGCTAATTGACTGACTCACTGACTGACTCACTGACTGACATTAATGTTTGCCCACTACCAAGTGAGGTAGGAACTTGAAATTCGGCAATCTGATAGCTATTTGGCTGCAACCCAAGGAAAAATTCAAAAAAGTTGACATTTTTCATATTTAGCCCCCCTTACGGCCCATCAAAATGTCGTAGTAAATATTCGTGTTAGACCCTTCCAGATGAGGTAGGAACTTGAAATTCGGCAATCTGATAGCTATTAGGCTGTAAACCAAGGCAAAATTCCAAAAAGTTCAATTTTTCTTATTGAGCCCCCCGTCGAATCAAAATGTCGGACTCAAATTTAGGGTTAGACCCTTCCATTCCAGATGAGCTGGAAACTTGGAATTCGGCAGTCTGATAGCTATTAGGCTGCAACCCAAGGAAAAATTCAAAAACGTTGAAATTTTTCATATTTAGCCCCCTTCCGCCCCATCAAAATATCGTAGTAAAATTTCGTGATAGACCCTTCTAGAAGAGCTAGGAACTTGAAATTCGGAAATCTGATAGTTATTAGGCTGTAACCCAAGATAAAGTTCCAAAAAGTTGAAATTTTTCGTATTTAGCCCCCCATCGAATCAAAATATCGGACTCAAATATCGGGTTAGACCCTTCAGTTCCAGATGAGCTAGGAACTTGACATTCGGTAATCTGATAGCTGTTCCGCTGTAACACCAGGAAAAAATGCAAATAGCTGAATCATTTCCTATTTAGCCCCCCTCCACCCAATCAAAGTTTCGGACTAAAATTTCGGGGTAGATCCTTCCAGATGAGCTAGGAACTTGAAATTCAGCATTCTGATAGTTATTAGGCTGTAACCCCTGGAAAAAATCCGAAAAGCTAAAATTTTTAATAATTAACCCCCACCCACCGAATCAATATATAGGACGGTGCAGGCTTTCGTTTCGAGCTCTGTTGTGGCCGAACGGAAATTGCTATCACTGAACGGATTGCACTTTCGTTTCCTAAAATTAAGAGATCTACAACTTTGGTCTTATGACTTTTTGTCGTATCTCGACCCCTTCTACCTTAGATTGAGCTTTATTTTCCCGGTTTCGCAAAATTTTGTTAAATTTCCATAAATTATTTTCTGATTCACACACTCATAAGATGGATAGATGAACGAAATTCAGGACGCTCCTTGGCAACGTCGTTGGCCATATGTAGACCGACTTTCGTTATTCTAGCTGCCTTGCAAGTATGGGAAAACGGAGGGTACATGTGGAAACACTATTGAAATTTCGGCCTAATTGATGATTCTTAAGCAATTTATGGCGAAACCCGTTGAGATACGGCAAAACCTCAAATAACCAAAATTATAGGTCGTTTCATCGTCAACCTGCCTGCAAAGTTTCAAGACTGTAGCTGTCTGCCAAGTTGGCAAAATTATTTTTCAATTTGTGAAAAGTGGGCGAAATTTGACATGGATCGAAACGTTCACCTCTTTCTATGGCATAAATATGCGGGATAGGAGAATGCGCCTAAGACTGTAATGTAGACCACTAAAAGGGTCGTCTAACGCCGCAATCTGTACCTAGATACGACGCACCGTTTGCTCGCAATAAATTTCCAAACGAAAGCTTGCACTATTTAGCGTGCACAGTGCCGGGCTCTATCTTATCTTATATATATAAAGCCACAAGGCTAATTGACTGACTCACTGACTGACTGACATTAATGTTTGCCCACTTCCAAGTGAGCTAGGAACTTGAAATTCGGCAATCTGATAGCTATTAGGCTGCAACCCAAGGAAAAATTCAAAAATGGTGAAATTTTTCATATTTAGCCCCCCTTCCGTCCCATCAAATAATCGGACTTAAATTTCGTGTTAGACCCTTCCAGATGAGCTAGGAACTTGCAATTCGGCAATCTGATAGCTATTAGGCTGTAACCCAAGGCAAAACTCCAAAAAGTTCAAATTTTTTGTATTTAGCCCCCCATTGAATCAAAATATTGGAATCAAATTTCGGGTTAGACCCTTCCGTTCCAGATGAGCTGAAAACTTGGAATTCGGCAGTCTGATAGCTATTAGGCTGCAACCCATGGAAAAATTAAAAAATGTAAACACTTTTCATATTTAGCCCCCCTTCCGCCCCATCAATATATCGGATTAAAATTTCGTGTTAGACCCTTCCAGATGAGCTAAGAAATTAAAATTTGGAAATCTGATAGCTATTAGGCTGTAACCCAAGGCAAAATTCAAAAAAGTTCAAATTTTTCATATTTAGCCCCCCATCGAATCAAAATATCGGACTCAAATTTCGGGTTAGACCCTTCCGTTCCAGATGAGCTGGAATCTTGGAATTGGGCAGTCTGATAGCTATTATGCTGCAACCCAAGGAAAAATTCAAAAACGTTGACATTTTTCATATTTAGCCCCCCTTCGGCCCCATCAAATTATCGTAGTAAAATTTCGTGTTAGAGCCTTCCAGATGAGCTAGGAACTTGAAATTCTGAAATCTGATAGCTATTAGGCTGTAACCCAAGGCAAAATTCCAAAAAGTTCAATTTCTCGTATTTAGCCCCCCGTCGAATCAAAATGTCGGACTCAAATTTTGGGTTAGACCCTTCCATTCCAGATGAGCTGGAAACTTGGAATTCGGCAGTCTGATAGCTATTAGGCTGCAACCCAAGGAAAAATTCAAAAACGTTGAAATTTTTCATATTTAGCCCCCTTCCGCCCCATCAAAATATCGTAGTAAAATTTCGTGATAGACCCTTCTTGATGAGCTTGGAATTTGAAATTCGGAAATCTGATAGTTATTAGGCTGTAACCCAAGGTAAAATTCCAAAAAGTTCAAATTTTTCGTATTTAGCCCCCCCTCGAATCAAAATATCGGACTCAAATTTCGGATTAGACCCTTCCATTCCAGATGAGCTAGATAAAATGAAGAAATATACAACTTTGGTCCTATGACTTTTTGTCGTATCTCGACCCCTTTTACCTCAGATTGAGCTTCCTTTCTCCAGTTTTGGAATATTTTGTTCAATTTCCATAAATTAATTTACTGATTCACACACTCATAAGACAGATAGATGCACTAAATTCAGTACGCTCTTTGGCACGGTTATTGGGCATATGCAGACTGACATTCATTATTCTAGCTGCCTTGAATGTATAGGAAAATGTAAGGAATATACGGAATTGCCTGCCAAGTTTCAAGACTGTAGCTGTCTGCGAAGTTGGAAAAATTGTTTTTCAACTGGTGTTAAGCGGACGAAATTTGCTATGGATCGAAACGTTCACCTCTTTCTATGGTATAAATATGCGAGATACGAGAAAATGCTTGATACATTAATGTAGGCAACTAAAAGGGAGGTCTGACGGCGCAATCCGTACCTCGATACGACTTGTCGTTTGTCCGCAATTAATTTTCAAATGAAAGCCTGCACTATTTACCATGCACATTGCCTGGCTCTACCGTATATATATATAAAGCCACGAGGCTAACTGTCTCACTGACTTACATTAATGTTTGCCCACTTCGAAGTGAGCTAGGAACATGAAATTCGGCAATGTGATAGCTATTAGGCTGCAACCCAAGAAAATTCCAGAAAGTTGAAAATTTTCATATTTAGCCCCCCTTCCGCGCAATCAAAATATCGACTGAAATTTCGTGTTAGACACTTCCAGACGAGCTAGGAACATGAAATTCGGCAATCTCATAGCTATTAGACTGTAACCCAAGGAAAAATTCCAAAATGTTCAAAATTTTGTATTTAGCCCCCTCAATCGAATCAAAATATCGTACTCAAATTTCGTGTTAGACCCTTTCGTTTCAGGTAAGCTAGCAACTTAGAATTTCGCAATGTGATAGTTATTAGCGTGTAACCTACGGGAAAATTCCAAAAAGTTTAAATTTTTCATTTTTGCCCTCTCCCCCCAAACAAGATTGCGGACACCGTGATGCAGTGCCGTACAAAATTGATATTTGGCAAAATTCTAGCTCCTAGCCTGTAACCGACGTAGAAATTGCAAAAAGTTGAAATATTTAATATTTTATCCACTAAAAATTTCCAAATAATAAGCCAAATTAAATGACGGTGCAGGCTTTCGTTTCGAGCTCTCTTGTGGCTAAACGGTAATTGTTATCAATAAACGGACTGCACTTTCGTACCCTAAAATGAAGAGATCTACAATTTTGTCCTATGACTTTTTGTCGTATCTCGACTCCTTCTACCTTAGATTGAGCTTCATTTTCCCAGTTTTGGTCATTTTTGTTAAATTTCCATAAATGATTTTACTGATTCACACACTCATATGATGGGTAGATGAACGAAATTCCGCACGCTCCTACCACCAAATGGACAAGACGTTCGGATCCGATCATGAAGAGATCTACAACTTCTGACCCGGGAATTTTAGTCGTATGTTGCTCCTTATGCCTTAGATAGAGCTGCATTTTTCAGATTTAACGTAAAATTTTTACATTTTGCGCAATTAATTTTACTGTGTTACACACTCATAAGACCGATAGATTCATGAAATTTAGCAGGCTCACTGGAACATTCGTGGGTCACACGAGAGCAAAATGCATTATTCTAGCACCCTGTAAAAATGGAAGAACGAAAGTAAAACGGAAACACTGTACTCCTAATCCAAGGTTCTAAACCAATCTACGGTGAAAACGTTGCAGATACGACAAAACATCAAATAACGGAAATATAGAGAGTTTCAACCACGATAAACCTACCAAGTTTCAAGACTACACCTCCCCGTTACATTAGAAAAATCATTCCTTATCTTGTGAGAATCGTACGTAATTTTCACGACGTCGAAACGTTTAACGCTATCTTTTCTATAAAACGTGAATGTACGGTACGAGAAAATATTAGAGGACCAAACATGTACGCGAATATATGGGCAGTCTGGTGGCGCAATCCACGAAGTACCGGTTCGTCACAGTAATTTTCCATGTGACCACTTGTAATGTAGAGGAATGGGGGGTTTGGGGGCGCAGCCCCCAACGAGCGAAAGCGAGTCTTATATATATAAAGCCGCAAGGCTAACTGACTGACTGACTGACTCACTGACATTAATGTTTGCCCCCTTCCAGGTGAGCTAGGAACTTGAAATTCGGCAGTCTGATAGCTTTTAGGCTGCAACCCAAGGAAAAATTCCAAAAAGTTGAAATTTTTCATATTTAGCCCCCCTTCCGCCCAATCAAAATATCGGACTGAAATTTCATGTTAGACCCTGCCAGATGAGCTAGGAACTTGAAATGTGGCAATCTGATAGCTATTAGGGTGTGTCCCATGGGGAAATTCCAAAAAGTTCAAATTTTTTGTATTTAGCCCCCCCTGCGCCGAAACACTGAAATTTCGTGTTACACCCTTGCAGATGAGCTAGGAACTTGAAATTCGGCAATCAAATAGCTGTTGGGCTGCAACCCAAGGAAAAATTCCAAAAAGTTGAAATTTTTCATATTTAGCCCCCCTTCCGCCCAATCAAAATATCGGAGTGAAATTTCGTGTTAGGCCCTTCCAGATGAGCTAGGAACTTGAAATGTGGCAATCTGATAGCTATTAGGGTGTGTCCCAAGGGGAAATTCCAAAAAGTTCAATTTTTTGTATTTAGCCCCCCCTTCGCCGAATCACTCAAATTTCGGTGTTACACCCTTGCGGATTAGCTAGGAACTTGAAATTCGGCAATCAAATAGCTATTAGGCTGCAACCCAAGGAAAAATTCCGAAAAGTTGGTATTTTTTATATTTAGCCCCCCTTCCACCCAATCAAAATATCGGAGTGAAATTTCGTGTTAGGCCCTTCCAGATGAGCTAGGAACTTGAAATGTGGCAATCTGATAGCTATTAGGGTGTGTCCCTAGGGAGAATTCCAAAAAGTTCAATTTTTTTGTATTTAGCCCCCCCTTCGCCGAATCACTCAAATTTCGGTGTTACACCCTTGCAGATTAGCTAGGAACTTGAAATTCGGCAATCAAATAGCTATTACGGTCAATCCAAGGAAAAATTCCGAAAAGTTGAAATTTTTCATATTTAGCCCCCCTTCCGCCCAATCAAAATATCGGAGTGAAATTTCGTGTTAGGCCCTTTCAGATGCGCTAGGAACTTGAAATGTGGCAATCTGATA
Source organism: Anabrus simplex (assembly GCF_040414725.1). Classification (NCBI taxonomy): domain Eukaryota; kingdom Metazoa; phylum Arthropoda; class Insecta; order Orthoptera; family Tettigoniidae; genus Anabrus; species Anabrus simplex. The sequence goes on from NC_090269.1 coordinate 395,372,635, forward strand.
GCTATTAGGGTGTGTCCCATGGGGAAATTCCAAAAAGTTCAAATTTTTTGTATTTAGCCCCCCTGCGCCGAAAACACTGAAATTTCGTGTTACACCCTTGCAGATGATCTAGGAACTTGAAATTCGGCAATCAAATAGCTGTTGGGCTGCAACCCAAGGAAAAATTCCAAAAAGTTGAAATTTTTCACATTTAGCCCCCCTTCCGCCCAATCAAAATATCGGAGTGAAATTTCGTGTTAGGCCCTTCCAGATGAGCTAGGAACTTGAAATGTGGCAATCTGATAGCTATTAGGGTGTGTCCCAAGGGAAAATTCCAAAAAGTTCAAATTTTTGTATTTAGCCCCCCCTTCGCCGAATCACTCAAATTTCGGTGTTACACCCTTGCAGATTAGATAGGAATTTGAAATTCGGCAATCAAATAGCTATTAGGCTGCAACCCAAGGAAAAGTTCCAAAAAGTTGAAATTTTTTATATTTAGCACCCCTTCCGCCCAATCAAAATATCGGAGTGAAATTTCGTGTTGGGCCCTTCCAGATGAGCTAGGAACTTAAAATGTGGCAATCTGATGGCTATTAGCGTGTGTCCCAAGGGATAATTATAAAAAGTTCAAATTTTTTGTATTTAGCCCCCCCACCGAATCACTCAAATTTCGGTGTTACAGCCTTGCAGATTAGCTAGGAACTTGAAATTCGGCCATCTGACAGTTATTAGGCTGCAAACCAAGGAAAAATTCCGAAAAGTTGAAATTTTTCATATTTAGCCCCCTTCCGCCCAATAAAAATATCGGACTGAAATTTCGTGTTAGACCCTTCCATATGAGCTAGGAACTTGAAATTCGGCTGCCTGATAGCTATTTGGCTGTAACCCAAGGAAGAATTCCACTCCGAATCAAAATATCGGACTCAAGTTTCGTGTTAGACAATTAGCGTGTAACCTGCGGAAAAATTAATAAAAGTATAAATTTTTAATTTTTGCCCCCTCCCCCAGACAAAATAGCGGACACCGTGATGTGGCGCCTTACAAAATTAAAATTTGGCGAAGTTCTAGCTCCTAGACAGTATCCGACGTAGAAACTGCAATAAGTTAAAATAATTAATATTCAATCCACTAAAAGATTCGAAATATTAAGCCAAATTTAAAGTCGGTGCAGGATTTTGTTTCGAGATCTCTTGTGGCTAAACCGTAATAGTTATCAATAAATGGCCTGCACTTTCATGTCCTAAAATGAGTAGATATACAACTTTGGTCCTATGATTTTCTGTCGTATCTCGACCCCTTCTACCTCAGATTGAGCTTCATTATCCCGGTTTTGGAAAATTTTGTTAAATTTTCATAAATTAATTTACTGATTCACACGCTCATGAGACAGATAGATGCACTCAATTCAGCACGGTCCTTGGCACGGTTATTGGGCATATGCAGACCGATATTCATTATTCTAGCTGCCTTGAATGTATAGGAAAATGAAAGGAATATATGGAAACACCAATAAAATTTCAGCCTAATTTAAGGTTCCTAAGCAATTTATGGTGAATCCCTTGGTGATACGGTAAAACATTAAATAAGTAAAATTCTATCTCCAGAAAATATCGAAATCTGGAAGTAATTTTCAATATGGTGCTAACTAACGTTTCGAGGATTTTGGTGGCTAAACTGAAAGTCGTACCACCAAATGGACAAGACGTTCGGATCCGATCATGAAGAGATCTACAACTTCTGACCCGGGAATTTTAGTTGTATCTTGATCCCTTATGCCTTAGATAGAGCTGCATTTTTCAGATTTAACGTCAATTTTTACATTTTCCGTAATTAATTTTACTGTGTTACACACTTATAAGACCGATAGGTTCATGAAATTTAGCAGGCTCACTGGACCGTTCGAGGGTCGCACGTGAGCAAATTGCATGTAAAAATGGAAAAAACGAAAGTAAAACGGAAACACTGTACCCCTAATCCAAGGTTCTAAACCAATCTACGGTGAAAACGATGCAGATACTACTAAACATCCAATAAGGGAAATATAGAGCATTTCAAATACGATAAACCTACCAACTTTCAAGACTGTAGCTCCCCGTTACGTTAGGAAAATAACTTCTTATCTTGTGAGAATCGTATGTAATTTTCACCACGTCGAAACGTTTAACGCTATCTTTTCTTTAATCGTGAATGTACGGTACGAGAAAATATTAGAGTACCATACATGTAAGCGAATATATGGGACGTCTGGTGGCGCAATCCGTTTTTCGTAACGAAGTACCGGTTCGTTACTGTAATTTTCCATGTGACCACTTGTAATGTACAGGAAGGGGGGGGGGGGGGGGGTTGGGGGCGCAGCCCCCAACGAGCGAAAGCGAGTTATATATATATAAAGCCGCAAGGCTAACTCACTCACTCACTCACTCACTGACATTAATGTTTGCCCACTTCCAGGTGAGCTAGGAACTTGAAATTCGGCAGTCTGATAGCTTTTAGGCTGCAACCCAAGGAAAAATTCCAAAAAGTTGAAATTTTTCATATTTAGCCCCCCTTCCGCCCAATCAAAGAAATTTCGTGTTAGACCCTTCCAGATGAGCTAGGAACTTGAAATTCGGCAACCTGATATATATGAGGCTGTAACCCAAGGAAAAATTCCAAAAAGTTAATTTTTTTTGTATTTAGCCCCCCACGGAAACAAAATATCGCACTCAAATTTCGGGTCAGACCCTTCAGTTCCAGATGAGCTAGGAACTTGAAATTCGGTAATCTGATAGCTATTCCGCTGTAACACCAGGAAAAAATGCAAATAGCTGAATCATTTCCTATTTGGCCCCCCTCCACCCAATCAAAGTTTCGGACTAAAATTTCGGGGTAGATCCTTCCAGATGAGCTAGGAACTTGAAATTCAGCATTCTGATAGTTATTAGGCTGTAGCCCCTGGAAAAAATCCGAAAAGCTAAAATTTTTAATAATTAACCCCCTCCCACCGAATCAATATATAGGACGGTGCAGGCTTTCGTTTCGAGCTCTCTTGTGGCCGAACGGTAATTGCTATCAATGAACGGATTGCACTTTCGTCCCCTAAAATTAAGAGATCTACAACTTTGGTCTTATGACTTTTTGTCGTATCTCGACCCCTTCTACCTTAGATTGAGCTTCATTTTCCCGGTTTCGCAAAATTTTGTTAAATTTCCATAAATTATTTTCTGATTCACACACTCGTATGATAGATAGATGAACGAAATTCAGCACGCTCCTTGGCAACGGCATTGGCCATATGTAGACCGACTTTCGTTATTCTAGCTGCCTTGCAAGTATGGGAAAACGGAGGGTACATGTGGAAACACTACTGAAATTTCGGCCTAAAAGATGATTCTTAAGCAATTTATGGCGAAACCCGTTGCGATACGGCAAAACCTCAAATAACCAAAATTATAGGTCGTTTCATCATCAACCTGCCTGCAAAGTTTCAAGACTGTAGCTGTCTGCCAAGTTGGCAAAATTTTTTTCAACTGTTGCTAAGCGGACGAAATTTGATATGGATCGAAACGTTCACCCCTTTATATGGTATAAATTGGCGAGATACGAGAGAATGCCCCACACAGTACTGTCGGCGACTAAATGGGACGTCCGATGGTGAAAACCTTACCTCGATACGACTTACCGTTTGGACGCAATGAATTTCCAAATGGAAGTCTGCACTATTTAGCGTGCACATTGCCCGGCTCTATCTTATCTTATATATATAAAGCTAGAAGGCTAACTGACTCACTCACTCACTCACTCACTCACTCACTCACTCACTGACATTAATGTTTGCCCACTTCCAAGTGAGCTAGGAACTTGAAATTCGGCAGTCTGATAGCTTTTAGGCTGCAACCCAAGGAAAAATTCCAAAAAGTTGAATTTTTTAATATTTAGCCCCCCTTCCGCCCAATCAAAGAAATTTCGTGTTAGACCCTTCCAGATGAGCTAGGAACTTGAAATTCGGCAACCTGATGTATATGAGGCTGTAAACCAAGGAAAAATTCCATACAGTTAAATTTTTTTGTATTAACCCCCCCCCCACGGAATCAAAATATCGGACTCAAATTTCGGGTCAGACCCTTCAGTTCCAGACGAGCTAGGAACTTGAAATTCGGTAATCTGATAGCTATTCGGCTGTAACACCAGGAAAAAATGCAAAAAGCTGAATCTTTTCCTATTTAGCCCAACTCCACCCAATCAAAGTATCGGACTAAAATTTCGGGGTATATCCTTCCAGATGAGCTAGGAACATGAAATTCAGCAATCTGATAGTTATTAGGCTGTAACCCCTGGAAAAAATCCGAAAAGCTAAAATTTTTAATAATTAACCCCCTCCCACCGATTCAATATATAGGACGGTGCAGACTTTCGTTTCGAGCTATTTTTTGGCCGAACGGTAATTGCTATCAATGAACGGATTGCACTTTCGTGCCCTAAAATTAAGAGATCTACAACTTTGGTCCTATGACTTTTTGTCGTATCTCGACCACTTCTACCTTAGATTGAGCTTCATTTTCCCGGTTTTGGTAATTTTTGTTAAATTTCCATAAATTATGTTACTGATTCACACACTCATAAGATGGATAGATGAACGAAATTCAGGACGCTCCTTGGCAACGTCATTGGCCATATGTAGACAGACTTTCGTCATTCTAGCTGCCTTGCAAGTACGGGAAAACGGAGGGTACATGTGGAAACACTACTGATATTTCGGCCTAATTTATGATTCTTAAGCAATTTATGGCGAAACCCGTTGAGATACGGCAAAACCTCAAATAAGCAAAATTATAGGTCGTTTTATCGTCAATCTGGCTGCAAAGTTTCAAGACTGTAGCTGTCTGCCAAGTTGGCAAATTTATTTTTCAATTTGTGACAAGTGGGCGAAATTTGACATGGATCGAAAAGTTCACCTCCTTCTATGGCAACAATATGCAGGATAGGAGAAAGCGCCTAAGACAGTAATGTAGACCACTAAGAGGGTCGTCTAACGCCGCAATCCGTACCTCGATTCGACGTACCGTTTGCTCGCAATAAATTTCCAAACGAAAGCCTGCACTATTTAGCATGCACTTTGCCTGGCTAAATGTTGACTTTTGCTGTTTTTATTTCCCTCCTTTTAAACTAAATTGTGGACGATGTGTTTCCGTGCGCAAGAAAATTAATATTTGTCGCAGTTACAACTTTGGCCTGCAACCGAGGGAGAAATTCGAAAGAGTTGCATTGTTTAACGTTTTTATCTCCAGAAATTATCGAAATCTGGAAGCAGTTTTCATGATGGTGATAACTAACGTTTCGAGGATTTTGGTGGCTAAACTGTAAGTCTTACCGCCAAATCGACCAGGCGTTCGGATCACATCATGAAGAGATCTACAACTCCGGTCCCGGGAATTTTAGTCGTATCTTGATCCCTTATGACTTGGATAGAGCTGCTTTTTCAGATTTGACGTCCATTTTTTCACATTTTCCCTAATTAATGTTACTGTTTTACACACTTATAAGACCGACAGAATCATGAAATATGGCAGGCTCGTTGGAACGTTCGTGGATCATATGTGAGCAAAATGCATGATTCTAGCACCCTGTAAAAATGCAAAACGGAAGTAATTCGTAAACACTGTACTCCTAATCAAAGGTTCTACACCAATCTTCCCCTAATTCGATGCAGATACGACAGAACATCAAAGAACGTAAAAATAGAGCGTTTCAACCACGATAAACCTACCAAGATTCAAGACTATAACTCCCATTTACGTTAGGAAAATATTTCATATCTTGTGAGAATCGTACGTAATTTGCACCACGTCCAAACGTTTAACGCAATCTTTGCTATAAATCGTGTATATACGGTACGAGAAAATATTATAGGACCAAAAATATACGCAAATAAATGGGCCGTCTGGTGGCACAATCCGTTTTCCGTAACGAAGTACCCATTCCTCACAGTAATTTCCCATAAGACCACTTGTAATATAGAGGAATCGGGGGTTTGGGGGCGCAGCCCCCAACGAGCGAAAGCGAGTTATATATATATAAAGCCGCAAGGCTAACTCACTCACTCACTCACTCACTGACATTAATGTTTGCCCACTTCCAGGTGAGCTAGGAACTTGAAATTCGGCAGTCTGATAGCTTTTAGGCTGCAACCCAAGGAAAAATTCCAAAAAGTTGAAATTTTTCATATTTAGCCCCCCTTCCGCCCAATCAAAGAAATTTCGTGTTAGACCCTTCCAGATGAGCTAGGAACTTGAAATTCGGCAACCTGATATATATGAGGCTGTAACCCAAGGAAAAATTCCAAAAAGTTAATTTTTTTTGTATTTAGCCCCCCACGGAAACAAAATATCGCACTCAAATTTCGGGTCAGACCCTTCAGTTCCAGATGAGCTAGGAACTTGAAATTCGGTAATCTGATAGCTATTCCGCTGTAACACCAGGAAAAAATGCAAATAGCTGAATCATTTCCTATTTGGCCCCCCTCCACCCAATCAAAGTTTCGGACTAAAATTTCGGGGTAGATCCTTCCAGATGAGCTAGGAACTTGAAATTCAGCATTCTGATAGTTATTAGGCTGTAACCCCTGGAAAAAATCCGAAAAGCTAAAATTTTTAATAATTAACCCCCTCCCACCGAATCAATATATAGGACGGTGCAGGCTTTCGTTTCGAGCTCTCTTGTGGCCGAACGGTAATTGCTATCAATGAACGGATTGCACTTTCGTCTCCTAAAATTAAGAGATCTACAACTTTGGTCTTATGACTTTTTGTCGTATCTCGACCCCTTCTACCTTAGATTGAGCTTCATTTTCCCGGTTTCGCAAAATTTTGTTAAATTTCCATAAATTATTTTCTGATTCACACACTCGTATGATAGATAGATGAACGAAATTCAGCACGCTCCTTGGCAACGGCATTGGCCATATGTAGACCGACTTTCGTTATTCTAGCTGCCTTGCAAGTATGGGAAAACGGAGGGTACATGTGGAAACACTACTGAAATTTCGGCCTAATTGATGATTCTTAAGCAATTTATGGCGAAACCCGTTGAGATACGGTAAAACCTCAAATAACCGAAATTATAGGCCGTTTCATCGTCAACGTGCCTGCAAAGGTTCAAGGCTGTAGCTGTCTGCCAAGTTGGAAAAATTATTTTTCAATTTGTGAAAAGTGGGCGAAATTTGACATGGATCGAAACGTTCACCTCCTCTATGGCATAAATATGCGGGGTAGGAGAAAGCGCCAAAGACAGTAATGTAGACCACTAAAAGGGCCGCCTAACGCCGCAAACCGTACCGCGATACGATGCACCGTTTGCTCGCAATCAATTTCCAAACGAAAGCCTGCACTATTCAGCGTGCACATTGCCTGACTATCTTATCTTATTATATTATATATATATAAAGCCGCAAGGCTAACTCACTCACTCACTCACTCACTGACATTAATGTTTGCCCACTTCCAGGTGAGCTAGGAACTTGAAATTCGGCAGTCTGATAGCTTTTAGGCTGCAACCCAAGGAAAAATTCCAAAAAGTTGAAATTTTTCATATTTAGCCCCCCTTCCGCCCAATCAAAGAAATTTCGTGTTAGACCCTTCCAGATGAGCTAGGAACTTGAAATTCGGCAACCTGATATATATGAGGCTGTAACCCAAGGAAAAATTCCAAAAAGTTAATTTTTTTTGTATTTAGCCCCCCACGGAAACAAAATATCGCACTCAAATTTCGGGTCAGACCCTTCAGTTCCAGATGAGCTAGGAACTTGAAATTCGGTAATCTGATAGCTATTCCGCTGTAACACCAGGAAAAAATGCAAATAGCTGAATCATTTCCTATTTGGCCCCCCTCCACCCAATCAAAGTTTCGGACTAAAATTTCGGGGTAGATCCTTCCAGATGAGCTAGGAACTTGAAATTCAGCATTCTGATAGTTATTAGGCTGTAACCCCTGGAAAAAATCCGAAAAGCTAAAATTTTTAATAATTAACCCCCTCCCACCGAATCAATATATAGGACGGTGCAGGCTTTCGTTTCGAGCTCTCTTGTGGCCGAACGGTAATTGCTATCAATGAACGGATTGCACTTTCGTCCCCTAAAATTAAGAGATCTACAACTTTGGTCTTATGACTTTTTGTCGTATCTCGACCCCTTCTACCTTAGATTGAGCTTCATTTTCCCGGTTTCGCAAAATTTTGTTAAATTTCCATAAATTATTTTCTGATTCACACACTCGTATGATAGATAGATGAACGAAATTCAGCACGCTCCTTGGCAACGGCATTGGCCATATGTAGACCGACTTTCGTTATTCTAGCTGCCTTGCAAGTATGGGAAAACGGAGGGTACATGTGGAAACACTACTGAAATTTCGGCCTAAAAGATGATTCTTAAGCAATTTATGGCGAAACCCGTTGCGATACGGCAAAACCTCAAATAACCAAAATTATAGGTCGTTTCATCATCAACCTGCCTGCAAAGTTTCAAGACTGTAGCTGTCTGCCAAGTTGGCAAAATTTTTTTCAACTGTTGCTAAGCGGACGAAATTTGATATGGATCGAAACGTTCACCCCTTTATATGGTATAAATTGGCGAGATACGAGAGAATGCCCCACACAGTACTGTCGGCGACTAAATGGGACGTCCGATGGTGAAAACCTTACCTCGATACGACTTACCGTTTGGACGCAATGAATTTCCAAATGGAAGTCTGCACTATTTAGCGTGCACATTGCCCGGCTCTATCTTATCTTATATATATAAAGCTAGAAGGCTAACTGACTCACTCACTCACTCACTCACTCACTCACTCACTCACTGACATTAATGTTTGCCCACTTCCAAGTGAGCTAGGAACTTGAAATTCGGCAGTCTGATAGCTTTTAGGCTGCAACCCAAGGAAAAATTCCAAAAAGTTGAATTTTTTAATATTTAGCCCCCCTTCCGCCCAATCAAAGAAATTTCGTGTTAGACCCTTCCAGATGAGCTAGGAACTTGAAATTCGGCAACCTGATGTATATGAGGCTGTAAACCAAGGAAAAATTCCATACAGTTAAATTTTTTTGTATTAACCCCCCCCCCACGGAATCAAAATATCGGACTCAAATTTCGGGTCAGACCCTTCAGTTCCAGACGAGCTAGGAACTTGAAATTCGGTAATCTGATAGCTATTCGGCTGTAACACCAGGAAAAAATGCAAAAAGCTGAATCTTTTCCTATTTAGCCCAACTCCACCCAATCAAAGTATCGGACTAAAATTTCGGGGTATATCCTTCCAGATGAGCTAGGAACATGAAATTCAGCAATCTGATAGTTATTAGGCTGTAACCCCTGGAAAAAATCCGAAAAGCTAAAATTTTTAATAATTAACCCCCTCCCACCGATTCAATATATAGGACGGTGCAGACTTTCGTTTCGAGCTATTTTTTGGCCGAACGGTAATTGCTATCAATGAACGGATTGCACTTTCGTGCCCTAAAATTAAGAGATCTACAACTTTGGTCCTATGACTTTTTGTCGTATCTCGACCACTTCTACCTTAGATTGAGCTTCATTTTCCCGGTTTTGGTAATTTTTGTTAAATTTCCATAAATTATGTTACTGATTCACACACTCATAAGATGGATAGATGAACGAAATTCAGGACGCTCCTTGGCAACGTCATTGGCCATATGTAGACAGACTTTCGTCATTCTAGCTGCCTTGCAAGTACGGGAAAACGGAGGGTACATGTGGAAACACTACTGATATTTCGGCCTAATTTATGATTCTTAAGCAATTTATGGCGAAACCCGTTGAGATACGGCAAAACCTCAAATAAGCAAAATTATAGGTCGTTTTATCGTCAATCTGGCTGCAAAGTTTCAAGACTGTAGCTGTCTGCCAAGTTGGCAAATTTATTTTTCAATTTGTGACAAGTGGGCGAAATTTGACATGGATCGAAAAGTTCACCTCCTTCTATGGCAACAATATGCAGGATAGGAGAAAGCGCCTAAGACAGTAATGTAGACCACTAAGAGGGTCGTCTAACGCCGCAATCCGTACCTCGATTCGACGTACCGTTTGCTCGCAATAAATTTCCAAACGAAAGCCTGCACTATTTAGCATGCACTTTGCCTGGCTAAATGTTGACTTTTGCTGTTTTTATTTCCCTCCTTTTAAACTAAATTGTGGACGATGTGTTTCCGTGCGCAAGAAAATTAATATTTGTCGCAGTTACAACTTTGGCCTGCAACCGAGGGAGAAATTCGAAAGAGTTGCATTGTTTAACGTTTTTATCTCCAGAAATTATCGAAATCTGGAAGCAGTTTTCATGATGGTGATAACTAACGTTTCGAGGATTTTGGTGGCTAAACTGTAAGTCTTACCGCCAAATCGACCAGGCGTTCGGATCACATCATGAAGAGATCTACAACTCCGGTCCCGGGAATTTTAGTCGTATCTTGATCCCTTATGACTTGGATAGAGCTGCTTTTTCAGATTTGACGTCCATTTTTTCACATTTTCCCTAATTAATGTTACTGTTTTACACACTTATAAGACCGACAGAATCATGAAATATGGCAGGCTCGTTGGAACGTTCGTGGATCATATGTGAGCAAAATGCATGATTCTAGCACCCTGTAAAAATGCAAAACGGAAGTAATTCGTAAACACTGTACTCCTAATCAAAGGTTCTACACCAATCTTCCCCTAATTCGATGCAGATACGACAGAACATCAAAGAACGTAAAAATAGAGCGTTTCAACCACGATAAACCTACCAAGATTCAAGACTATAACTCCCATTTACGTTAGGAAAATATTTCATATCTTGTGAGAATCGTACGTAATTTGCACCACGTCCAAACGTTTAACGCAATCTTTGCTATAAATCGTGTATATACGGTACGAGAAAATATTATAGGACCAAAAATATACGCAAATAAATGGGCCGTCTGGTGGCACAATCCGTTTTCCGTAACGAAGTACCCATTCCTCACAGTAATTTCCCATAAGACCACTTGTAATATAGAGGAATCGGGGGTTTGGGGGCGCAGCCCCCAACGAGCGAAAGCGAGTTATATATATATAAAGCCGCAAGGCTAACTCACTCACTCACTCACTCACTGACATTAATGTTTGCCCACTTCCAGGTGAGCTAGGAACTTGAAATTCGGCAGTCTGATAGCTTTTAGGCTGCAACCCAAGGAAAAATTCCAAAAAGTTGAAATTTTTCATATTTAGCCCCCCTTCCGCCCAATCAAAGAAATTTCGTGTTAGACCCTTCCAGATGAGCTAGGAACTTGAAATTCGGCAACCTGATATATATGAGGCTGTAACCCAAGGAAAAATTCCAAAAAGTTAATTTTTTTTGTATTTAGCCCCCCACGGAAACAAAATATCGCACTCAAATTTCGGGTCAGACCCTTCAGTTCCAGATGAGCTAGGAACTTGAAATTCGGTAATCTGATAGCTATTCCGCTGTAACACCAGGAAAAAATGCAAATAGCTGAATCATTTCCTATTTGGCCCCCCTCCACCCAATCAAAGTTTCGGACTAAAATTTCGGGGTAGATCCTTCCAGATGAGCTAGGAACTTGAAATTCAGCATTCTGATAGTTATTAGGCTGTAACCCCTGGAAAAAATCCGAAAAGCTAAAATTTTTAATAATTAACCCCCTCCCACCGAATCAATATATAGGACGGTGCAGGCTTTCGTTTCGAGCTCTCTTGTGGCCGAACGGTAATTGCTATCAATGAACGGATTGCACTTTCGTCTCCTAAAATTAAGAGATCTACAACTTTGGTCTTATGACTTTTTGTCGTATCTCGACCCCTTCTACCTTAGATTGAGCTTCATTTTCCCGGTTTCGCAAAATTTTGTTAAATTTCCATAAATTATTTTCTGATTCACACACTCGTATGATAGATAGATGAACGAAATTCAGCACGCTCCTTGGCAACGGCATTGGCCATATGTAGACCGACTTTCGTTATTCTAGCTGCCTTGCAAGTATGGGAAAACGGAGGGTACATGTGGAAACACTACTGAAATTTCGGCCTAATTGATGATTCTTAAGCAATTTATGGCGAAACCCGTTGAGATACGGTAAAACCTCAAATAACCGAAATTATAGGCCGTTTCATCGTCAACGTGCCTGCAAAGGTTCAAGGCTGTAGCTGTCTGCCAAGTTGGAAAAATTATTTTTCAATTTGTGAAAAGTGGGCGAAATTTGACATGGATCGAAACGTTCACCTCCTCTATGGCATAAATATGCGGGGTAGGAGAAAGCGCCAAAGACAGTAATGTAGACCACTAAAAGGGCCGCCTAACGCCGCAAACCGTACCGCGATACGATGCACCGTTTGCTCGCAATCAATTTCCAAACGAAAGCCTGCACTATTCAGCGTGCACATTGCCTGACTATCTTATCTTATTATATTATATATATATAAAGCCGCAAGGCTAACTCACTCACTCACTCACTCACTGACATTAATGTTTGCCCACTTCCAGGTGAGCTAGGAACTTGAAATTCGGCAGTCTGATAGCTTTTAGGCTGCAACCCAAGGAAAAATTCCAAAAAGTTGAAATTTTTCATATTTAGCCCCCCTTCCGCCCAATCAAAGAAATTTCGTGTTAGACCCTTCCAGATGAGCTAGGAACTTGAAATTCGGCAACCTGATATATATGAGGCTGTAACCCAAGGAAAAATTCCAAAAAGTTAATTTTTTTTGTATTTAGCCCCCCACGGAAACAAAATATCGCACTCAAATTTCGGGTCAGACCCTTCAGTTCCAGATGAGCTAGGAACTTGAAATTCGGTAATCTGATAGCTATTCCGCTGTAACACCAGGAAAAAATGCAAATAGCTGAATCATTTCCTATTTGGCCCCCCTCCACCCAATCAAAGTTTCGGACTAAAATTTCGGGGTAGATCCTTCCAGATGAGCTAGGAACTTGAAATTCAGCATTCTGATAGTTATTAGGCTGTAACCCCTGGAAAAAATCCGAAAAGCTAAAATTTTTAATAATTAACCCCCTCCCACCGAATCAATATATAGGACGGTGCAGGCTTTCGTTTCGAGCTCTCTTGTGGCCGAACGGTAATTGCTATCAATGAACGGATTGCACTTTCGTCTCCTAAAATTAAGAGATCTACAACTTTGGTCTTATGACTTTTTGTCGTATCTCGACCCCTTCTACCTTAGATTGAGCTTCATTTTCCCGGTTTCGCAAAATTTTGTTAAATTTCCATAAATTATTTTCTGATTCACACACTCGTATGATAGATAGATGAACGAAATTCAGCACGCTCCTTGGCAACGGCATTGGCCATATGTAGACCGACTTTCGTTATTCTAGCTGCCTTGCAAGTATGGGAAAACGGAGGGTACATGTGGAAACACTACTGAAATTTCGGCCTAATTGATGATTCTTAAGCAATTTATGGCGAAACCCGTTGAGATACGGTAAAACCTCAAATAACCGAAATTATAGGCCGTTTCATCGTCAACGTGCCTGCAAAGGTTCAAGGCTGTAGCTGTCTGCCAAGTTGGAAAAATTATTTTTCAATTTGTGAAAAGTGGGCGAAATTTGACATGGATCGAAACGTTCACCTCCTCTATGGCATAAATATGCGGGGTAGGAGAAAGCGCCAAAGACAGTAATGTAGACCACTAAAAGGGCCGCCTAACGCCGCAAACCGTACCGCGATACGATGCACCGTTTGCTCGCAATCAATTTCCAAACGAAAGCCTGCACTATTCAGCGTGCACATTGCCTGACTATCTTATCTTATTATATTATATATATATAAAGCCGCAAGGCTAACTCACTCACTCACTCACTCACTGACATTAATGTTTGCCCACTTCCAGGTGAGCTAGGAACTTGAAATTCGGCAGTCTGATAGCTTTTAGGCTGCAACCCAAGGAAAAATTCCAAAAAGTTGAAATTTTTCATATTTAGCCCCCCTTCCGCCCAATCAAAGAAATTTCGTGTTAGACCCTTCCAGATGAGCTAGGAACTTGAAATTCGGCAACCTGATATATATGAGGCTGTAACCCAAGGAAAAATTCCAAAAAGTTAATTTTTTTTGTATTTAGCCCCCCACGGAAACAAAATATCGCACTCAAATTTCGGGTCAGACCCTTCAGTTCCAGATGAGCTAGGAACTTGAAATTCGGTAATCTGATAGCTATTCCGCTGTAACACCAGGAAAAAATGCAAATAGCTGAATCATTTCCTATTTGGCCCCCCTCCACCCAATCAAAGTTTCGGACTAAAATTTCGGGGTAGATCCTTCCAGATGAGCTAGGAACTTGAAATTCAGCATTCTGATAGTTATTAGGCTGTAACCCCTGGAAAAAATCCGAAAAGCTAAAATTTTTAATAATTAACCCCCTCCCACCGAATCAATATATAGGACGGTGCAGGCTTTCGTTTCGAGCTCTCTTGTGGCCGAACGGTAATTGCTATCAATGAACGGATTGCACTTTCGTCCCCTAAAATTAAGAGATCTACAACTTTGGTCTTATGACTTTTTGTCGTATCTCGACCCCTTCTACCTTAGATTGAGCTTCATTTTCCCGGTTTCGCAAAATTTTGTTAAATTTCCATAAATTATTTTCTGATTCACACACTCGTATGATAGATAGATGAACGAAATTCAGCACGCTCCTTGGCAACGGCATTGGCCATATGTAGACCGACTTTCGTTATTCTAGCTGCCTTGCAAGTATGGGAAAACGGAGGGTACATGTGGAAACACTACTGAAATTTCGGCCTAATTGATGATTCTTAAGCAATTTATGGCGAAACCCGTTGCGATACGGCAAAACCTCAAATAACCAAAATTATAGGTCGTTTCATCATCAACCTGCCTGCAAAGTTTCAAGACTGTAGCTGTCTGCCAAGTTGGCAAAATTTTTTTCAACTGTTGCTAAGCGGACGAAATTTGATATGGATCGAAACGTTCACCCCTTTATATGGTATAAATTGGCGAGATACGAGAGAATGCCCCACACAGTACTGTCGGCGACTAAATGGGACGTCCGATGGTGAAAACCTTACCTCGATACGACTTACCGTTTGGACGCAATGAATTTCCAAATGGAAGTCTGCACTATTTAGCGTGCACATTGCCCGGCTCTATCTTATCTTATATATATAAAGCTAGAAGGCTAACTGACTCACTCACTCACTCACTCACTCACTCACTCACTCACTGACATTAATGTTTGCCCACTTCCAAGTGAGCTAGGAACTTGAAATTCGGCAGTCTGATAGCTTTTAGGCTGCAACCCAAGGAAAAATTCCAAAAAGTTGAATTTTTTAATATTTAGCCCCCCTTCCGCCCAATCAAAGAAATTTCGTGTTAGACCCTTCCAGATGAGCTAGGAACTTGAAATTCGGCAACCTGATGTATATGAGGCTGTAAACCAAGGAAAAATTCCATACAGTTAAATTTTTTTGTATTAACCCCCCCCCCACGGAATCAAAATATCGGACTCAAATTTCGGGTCAGACCCTTCAGTTCCAGACGAGCTAGGAACTTGAAATTCGGTAATCTGATAGCTATTCGGCTGTAACACCAGGAAAAAATGCAAAAAGCTGAATCTTTTCCTATTTAGCCCAACTCCACCCAATCAAAGTATCGGACTAAAATTTCGGGGTATATCCTTCCAGATGAGCTAGGAACATGAAATTCAGCAATCTGATAGTTATTAGGCTGTAACCCCTGGAAAAAATCCGAAAAGCTAAAATTTTTAATAATTAACCCCCTCCCACCGATTCAATATATAGGACGGTGCAGACTTTCGTTTCGAGCTATTTTTTGGCCGAACGGTAATTGCTATCAATGAACGGATTGCACTTTCGTGCCCTAAAATTAAGAGATCTACAACTTTGGTCCTATGACTTTTTGTCGTATCTCGACCACTTCTACCTTAGATTGAGCTTCATTTTCCCGGTTTTGGTAATTTTTGTTAAATTTCCATAAATTATGTTACTGATTCACACACTCATAAGATGGATAGATGAACGAAATTCAGGACGCTCCTTGGCAACGTCATTGGCCATATGTAGACAGACTTTCGTCATTCTAGCTGCCTTGCAAGTACGGGAAAACGGAGGGTACATGTGGAAACACTACTGATATTTCGGCCTAATTTATGATTCTTAAGCAATTTATGGCGAAACCCGTTGAGATACGGCAAAACCTCAAATAAGCAAAATTATAGGTCGTTTTATCGTCAATCTGGCTGCAAAGTTTCAAGACTGTAGCTGTCTGCCAAGTTGGCAAATTTATTTTTCAATTTGTGACAAGTGGGCGAAATTTGACATGGATCGAAAAGTTCACCTCCTTCTATGGCAACAATATGCAGGATAGGAGAAAGCGCCTAAGACAGTAATGTAGACCACTAAGAGGGTCGTCTAACGCCGCAATCCGTACCTCGATTCGACGTACCGTTTGCTCGCAATAAATTTCCAAACGAAAGCCTGCACTATTTAGCATGCACTTTGCCTGGCTAAATGTTGACTTTTGCTGTTTTTATTTCCCTCCTTTTAAACTAAATTGTGGACGATGTGTTTCCGTGCGCAAGAAAATTAATATTTGTCGCAGTTACAACTTTGGCCTGCAACCGAGGGAGAAATTCGAAAGAGTTGCATTGTTTAACGTTTTTATCTCCAGAAATTATCGAAATCTGGAAGCAGTTTTCATGATGGTGATAACTAACGTTTCGAGGATTTTGGTGGCTAAACTGTAAGTCTTACCGCCAAATCGACCAGGCGTTCGGATCACATCATGAAGAGATCTACAACTCCGGTCCCGGGAATTTTAGTCGTATCTTGATCCCTTATGACTTGGATAGAGCTGCTTTTTCAGATTTGACGTCCATTTTTTCACATTTTCCCTAATTAATGTTACTGTTTTACACACTTATAAGACCGACAGAATCATGAAATATGGCAGGCTCGTTGGAACGTTCGTGGATCATATGTGAGCAAAATGCATGATTCTAGCACCCTGTAAAAATGCAAAACGGAAGTAATTCGTAAACACTGTACTCCTAATCAAAGGTTCTACACCAATCTTCCCCTAATTCGATGCAGATACGACAGAACATCAAAGAACGTAAAAATAGAGCGTTTCAACCACGATAAACCTACCAAGATTCAAGACTATAACTCCCATTTACGTTAGGAAAATATTTCATATCTTGTGAGAATCGTACGTAATTTGCACCACGTCCAAACGTTTAACGCAATCTTTGCTATAAATCGTGTATATACGGTACGAGAAAATATTATAGGACCAAAAATATACGCAAATAAATGGGCCGTCTGGTGGCACAATCCGTTTTCCGTAACGAAGTACCCATTCCTCACAGTAATTTCCCATAAGACCACTTGTAATATAGAGGAATCGGGGGTTTGGGGGCGCAGCCCCCAACGAGCGAAAGCGAGTTATATATATATAAAGCCGCAAGGCTAACTCACTCACTCACTCACTCACTGACATTAATGTTTGCCCACTTCCAGGTGAGCTAGGAACTTGAAATTCGGCAGTCTGATAGCTTTTAGGCTGCAACCCAAGGAAAAATTCCAAAAAGTTGAAATTTTTCATATTTAGCCCCCCTTCCGCCCAATCAAAGAAATTTCGTGTTAGACCCTTCCAGATGAGCTAGGAACTTGAAATTCGGCAACCTGATATATATGAGGCTGTAACCCAAGGAAAAATTCCAAAAAGTTAATTTTTTTTGTATTTAGCCCCCCACGGAAACAAAATATCGCACTCAAATTTCGGGTCAGACCCTTCAGTTCCAGATGAGCTAGGAACTTGAAATTCGGTAATCTGATAGCTATTCCGCTGTAACACCAGGAAAAAATGCAAATAGCTGAATCATTTCCTATTTGGCCCCCCTCCACCCAATCAAAGTTTCGGACTAAAATTTCGGGGTAGATCCTTCCAGATGAGCTAGGAACTTGAAATTCAGCATTCTGATAGTTATTAGGCTGTAACCCCTGGAAAAAATCCGAAAAGCTAAAATTTTTAATAATTAACCCCCTCCCACCGAATCAATATATAGGACGGTGCAGGCTTTCGTTTCGAGCTCTCTTGTGGCCGAACGGTAATTGCTATCAATGAACGGATTGCACTTTCGTCTCCTAAAATTAAGAGATCTACAACTTTGGTCTTATGACTTTTTGTCGTATCTCGACCCCTTCTACCTTAGATTGAGCTTCATTTTCCCGGTTTCGCAAAATTTTGTTAAATTTCCATAAATTATTTTCTGATTCACACACTCGTATGATAGATAGATGAACGAAATTCAGCACGCTCCTTGGCAACGGCATTGGCCATATGTAGACCGACTTTCGTTATTCTAGCTGCCTTGCAAGTATGGGAAAACGGAGGGTACATGTGGAAACACTACTGAAATTTCGGCCTAATTGATGATTCTTAAGCAATTTATGGCGAAACCCGTTGAGATACGGTAAAACCTCAAATAACCGAAATTATAGGCCGTTTCATCGTCAACGTGCCTGCAAAGGTTCAAGGCTGTAGCTGTCTGCCAAGTTGGAAAAATTATTTTTCAATTTGTGAAAAGTGGGCGAAATTTGACATGGATCGAAACGTTCACCTCCTCTATGGCATAAATATGCGGGGTAGGAGAAAGCGCCAAAGACAGTAATGTAGACCACTAAAAGGGCCGCCTAACGCCGCAAACCGTACCGCGATACGATGCACCGTTTGCTCGCAATCAATTTCCAAACGAAAGCCTGCACTATTCAGCGTGCACATTGCCTGACTATCTTATCTTATTATATCTTATATATATAAAGCCGCAAGGCTCACTGACTGACATAAATGTTTGCCCACTTCGACATGAGCTAGAAACTTGAAATTTGGCAAGGTGATAGCTATTAGCGTGTAACCTACGGAAAATTTCCAAAAATTTTAAATTTTAAATTTTTGCCCCCCTCCCCCCAAACAAAATGGCGGATACCGTGATGCAGTGCCCTAGAAAATTAATATTTGGCAAAGTTCTAGCTCCTAGCCTGTAACCGACGTAGAAATTGCAAAAAGTTAAAATATTTAATATTTTATCCACTAAAAAATTCGAAATATTAAGCCAAATTCAATGACGGTGCAGGCTTTCGTTTCGAGCTCTCCTGTGGCTAAACGGCAATTGTTATCAATAAACGGACTGCACTTTCGTCCCTTAAAATGAAGAGATCTACAACTTTGGTCCTATGACTTTTTGCCGTATCTCGACTCCTTCTACCTTAGATTGAGCTTCATTTTCCCGGTTTTGGTCATTTTTGTTAAATTTCCATAAATGATTTTACTGATTCACACACTCATAACATGGATAGATGAACGAAATTCAGGACACTCCTTGGCAACGTCATTGGCCATATGTAGACCGACTTTCGTTATTCTAGCTGCCTTGAAAGTATGGGAAAACGGAGGGTACATGTGGGAACACTATTGAAATTTCGGCCTAATTGATGATTCTTAAGCAATTTATGGCGAAACCCGTTGAGATACGGCAAAACCTCAAATAACCAAAATTATAGGTCGTTTCATCGTCAACCTGTCTGCAAAGTTTCAAGACTGTAGCTGTCTGCCAAGTTGGCAAAATTATTTTTCAATTTGTGAAAAGTGGGCGAAATTTGACATGGATCGAAACGTTCACCTCTTTCTATGGCATAAATATGCGGGGCAGGAGAAAGCGCCAAAGATAGTAATATAGACCACTAAAAGGGTCGCCTAACGCCGCAAACCGTACCGCGATACGATGCACCGTTTGCTCGCAATAAATTTCCAAACGAAAGCCTGCACTATTCAGCGTGCACATTGCCTGGCTCTATCTTATCTTATATATATAAAGCCGCAAGGCTCACTGACTGACATAAATGTTTGCCCACTTCGACATGAGCTAGAAACTTGAAATTTGGCAAGGTGATAGCTATTAGCGTGTAACCTACGGAAAATTTCCAAAAATTTTAAATTTTAAATTTTTGCCCCCCTCCCCCCAAACAAAATGGCGGATACCGTGATGCAGTGCCCTAGAAAATTAATATTTGGCAAAGTTCTAGCTCCTAGCCTGTAACCGACGTAGAAATTGCAAAAAGTTAAAATATTTAATATTTTATCCACTAAAAAATTCGAAATATTAAGCCAAATTCAATGACGGTGCAGGCTTTCGTTTCGAGCTCTCCTGTGGCTAAACGGCAATTGTTATCAATAAACGGACTGCACTTTCGTTCCTTAAAATGAAGAGATCTACAACTTTGGTCCTATGACTTTTTGCCGTATCTCGACTCCTTCTACCTTAGATTGAGCTTCATTTTCCCGGTTTTGGTCATTTTTGTTAAATTTCCATAAATGATTTTACTGATTCACACACTCATAACATGGATAGATGAACGAAATTCAGGACACTCCTTGGCAACGTCATTGGCCATATGTAGACCGACTTTCGTTATTCTAGCTGCCTTGAAAGTATGGGAAAACGGAGGGTACATGTGGGAACACTATTGAAATTTCGGCCTAATTGATGATTCTTAAGCAATTTATGGCGAAACCCGTTGAGATACGGCAAAACCTCAAATAACCAAAATTATAGGTCGTTTCATCGTCAACCTGTCTGCAAAGTTTCAAGACTGTAGCTGTCTGCCAAGTTGGCAAAATTATTTTTCAATTTGTGAAAAGTGGGCGAAATTTGACATGGATCGAAACGTTCACCTCTTTCTATGGCATAAATATGCGGGGCAGGAGAAAGCGCCAAAGATAGTAATATAGACCACTAAAAGGGTCGCCTAACGCCGCAAACCGTACCGCGATACGATGCACCGTTTGCTCGCAATAAATTTCCAAACGAAAGCCTGCACTATTCAGCGTGCACATTGCCTGGCTCTATCTTATCTTATATATATAAAGCCGCAAGGCTCACTGACTGACATAAATGTTTGCCCACTTCGACATGAGCTAGAAACTTGAAATTTGGCAAGGTGATAGCTATTAGCGTGTAACCTACGGAAAATTTCCAAAAATTTTAAATTTTAAATTTTTGCCCCCCTCCCCCCAAACAAAATGGCGGATACCGTGATGCAGTGCCCTAGAAAATTAATATTTGGCAAAGTTCTAGCTCCTAGCCTGTAACCGACGTAGAAATTGCAAAAAGTTAAAATATTTAATATTTTATCCACTAAAAAATTCGAAATATTAAGCCAAATTCAATGACGGTGCAGGCTTTCGTTTCGAGCTCTCCTGTGGCTAAACGGCAATTGTTATCAATAAACGGACTGCACTTTCGTTCCTTAAAATGAAGAGATCTACAACTTTGGTCCTATGACTTTTTGCCGTATCTCGACTCCTTCTACCTTAGATTGAGCTTCATTTTCCCGGTTTTGGTCATTTTTGTTAAATTTCCATAAATGATTTTACTGATTCACACACTCATAACATGGATAGATGAACGAAATTCAGGACACTCCTTGGCAACGTCATTGGCCATATGTAGACCGACTTTCGTTATTCTAGCTGCCTTGAAAGTATGGGAAAACGGAGGGTACATGTGGGAACACTATTGAAATTTCGGCCTAATTGATGATTCTTAAGCAATTTATGGCGAAACCCGTTGAGATACGGCAAAACCTCAAATAACCAAAATTATAGGTCGTTTCATCGTCAACCTGTCTGCAAAGTTTCAAGACTGTAGCTGTCTGCCAAGTTGGCAAAATTATTTTTCAATTTGTGAAAAGTGGGCGAAATTTGACATGGATCGAAACGTTCACCTCTTTCTATGGCATAAATATGCGGGGCAGGAGAAAGCGCCAAAGATAGTAATATAGACCACTAAAAGGGTCGCCTAACGCCGCAAACCGTACCGCGATACGATGCACCGTTTGCTCGCAATAAATTTCCAAACGAAAGCCTGCACTATTCAGCGTGCACATTGCCTGGCTCTATCTTATCTTATCTTATATATATAAAGCCGCAAGGCTCACTGACTGACATAAATGTTTGCCCACTTCGACATGAGCTAGAAACTTGAAATTTGGCAAGGTGATAGCTATTAGCGTGTAACCTACGGAAAATTTCCAAAAATTTTAAATTTTAAATTTTTGCCCCCCTCCCCCCAAACAAAATGGCGGATACCGTGATGCAGTGCCCTAGAAAATTAATATTTGGCAAAGTTCTAGCTCCTAGCCTGTAACCGACGTAGAAATTGCAAAAAGTTAAAATATTTAATATTTTATCCACTAAAAAATTCGAAATATTAAGCCAAATTCAATGACGGTGCAGGCTTTCGTTTCGAGCTCTCCTGTGGCTAAACGGCAATTGTTATCAATAAACGGACTGCACTTTCGTTCCTTAAAATGAAGAGATCTACAACTTTGGTCCTATGACTTTTTGCCGTATCTCGACTCCTTCTACCTTAGATTGAGCTTCATTTTCCCGGTTTTGGTCATTTTTGTTAAATTTCCATAAATGATTTTACTGATTCACACACTCATAACATGGATAGATGAACGAAATTCAGGACACTCCTTGGCAACGTCATTGGCCATATGTAGACCGACTTTCGTTATTCTAGCTGCCTTGAAAGTATGGGAAAACGGAGGGTACATGTGGGAACACTATTGAAATTTCGGCCTAATTGATGATTCTTAAGCAATTTATGGCGAAACCCGTTGAGATACGGCAAAACCTCAAATAACCAAAATTATAGGTCGTTTCATCGTCAACCTGTCTGCAAAGTTTCAAGACTGTAGCTGTCTGCCAAGTTGGCAAAATTATTTTTCAATTTGTGAAAAGTGGGCGAAATTTGACATGGATCGAAACGTTCACCTCTTTCTATGGCATAAATATGCGGGGCAGGAGAAAGCGCCAAAGATAGTAATATAGACCACTAAAAGGGTCGCCTAACGCCGCAAACCGTACCGCGATACGATGCACCGTTTGCTCGCAATAAATTTCCAAACGAAAGCCTGCACTATTCAGCGTGCACATTGCCTGGCTCTATCTTATCTTATATATATAAAGCCGCAAGGCTCACTGACTGACATAAATGTTTGCCCACTTCGACATGAGCTAGAAACTTGAAATTTGGCAAGGTGATAGCTATTAGCGTGTAACCTACGGAAAATTTCCAAAAATTTTAAATTTTAAATTTTTGCCCCCCTCCCCCCAAACAAAATGGCGGATACCGTGATGCAGTGCCCTAGAAAATTAATATTTGGCAAAGTTCTAGCTCCTAGCCTGTAACCGACGTAGAAATTGCAAAAAGTTAAAATATTTAATATTTTATCCACTAAAAAATTCGAAATATTAAGCCAAATTCAATGACGGTGCAGGCTTTCGTTTCGAGCTCTCCTGTGGCTAAACGGCAATTGTTATCAATAAACGGACTGCACTTTCGTGCCTTAAAATGAAGAGATCTACAACTTTGGTCCTATGACTTTTTGCCGTATCTCGACTCCTTCTACCTTAGATTGAGCTTCATTTTCCCGGTTTTGGTCATTTTTGTTAAATTTCCATAAATGATTTTACTGATTCACACACTCATAACATGGATAGATGAACGAAATTCAGGACACTCCTTGGCAACGTCATTGGCCATATGTAGACCGACTTTCGTTATTCTAGCTGCCTTGAAAGTATGGGAAAACGGAGGGTACATGTGGGAACACTATTGAAATTTCGGCCTAATTGATGATTCTTAAGCAATTTATGGCGAAACCCGTTGAGATACGGCAAAACCTCAAATAACCAAAATTATAGGTCGTTTCATCGTCAACCTGTCTGCAAAGTTTCAAGACTGTAGCTGTCTGCCAAGTTGGCAAAATTATTTTTCAATTTGTGAAAAGTGGGCGAAATTTGACATGGATCGAAACGTTCACCTCTTTCTATGGCATAAATATGCGGGGCAGGAGAAAGCGCCAAAGATAGTAATATAGACCACTAAAAGGGTCGCCTAACGCCGCAAACCGTACCGCGATACGATGCACCGTTTGCTCGCAATAAATTTCCAAACGAAAGCCTGCACTATTCAGCGTGCACATTGCCTGGCTCTATCTTATCTTATCTTATATATATAAAGCCGCAAGGCTCACTGACTGACATAAATGTTTGCCCACTTCGACATGAGCTAGAAACTTGAAATTTGGCAAGGTGATAGCTATTAGCGTGTAACCTACGGAAAATTTCCAAAAATTTTAAATTTTAAATTTTTGCCCCCCTCCCCCCAAACAAAATGGCGGATACCGTGATGCAGTGCCCTAGAAAATTAATATTTGGCAAAGTTCTAGCTCCTAGCCTGTAACCGACGTAGAAATTGCAAAAAGTTAAAATATTTAATATTTTATCCACTAAAAAATTCGAAATATTAAGCCAAATTCAATGACGGTGCAGGCTTTCGTTTCGAGCTCTCCTGTGGCTAAACGGCAATTGTTATCAATAAACGGACTGCACTTTCGTGCCTTAAAATGAAGAGATCTACAACTTTGGTCCTATGACTTTTTGCCGTATCTCGACTCCTTCTACCTTAGATTGAGCTTCATTTTCCCGGTTTTGGTCATTTTTGTTAAATTTCCATAAATGATTTTACTGATTCACACACTCATAACATGGATAGATGAACGAAATTCAGGACACTCCTTGGCAACGTCATTGGCCATATGTAGACCGACTTTCGTTATTCTAGCTGCCTTGAAAGTATGGGAAAACGGAGGGTACATGTGGGAACACTATTGAAATTTCGGCCTAATTGATGATTCTTAAGCAATTTATGGCGAAACCCGTTGAGATACGGCAAAACCTCAAATAACCAAAATTATAGGTCGTTTCATCGTCAACCTGTCTGCAAAGTTTCAAGACTGTAGCTGTCTGCCAAGTTGGCAAAATTATTTTTCAATTTGTGAAAAGTGGGCGAAATTTGACATGGATCGAAACGTTCACCTCTTTCTATGGCATAAATATGCGGGGCAGGAGAAAGCGCCAAAGATAGTAATATAGACCACTAAAAGGGTCGCCTAACGCCGCAAACCGTACCGCGATACGATGCACCGTTTGCTCGCAATAAATTTCCAAACGAAAGCCTGCACTATTCAGCGTGCACATTGCCTGGCTCTATCTTATCTTATATATATAAAGCCGCAAGGCTCACTGACTGACATAAATGTTTGCCCACTTCGACATGAGCTAGAAACTTGAAATTTGGCAAGGTGATAGCTATTAGCGTGTAACCTACGGAAAATTTCCAAAAATTTTAAATTTTAAATTTTTGCCCCCCTCCCCCCAAACAAAATGGCGGATACCGTGATGCAGTGCCCTAGAAAATTAATATTTGGCAAAGTTCTAGCTCCTAGCCTGTAACCGACGTAGAAATTGCAAAAAGTTAAAATATTTAATATTTTATCCACTAAAAAATTCGAAATATTAAGCCAAATTCAATGACGGTGCAGGCTTTCGTTTCGAGCTCTCCTGTGGCTAAACGGCAATTGTTATCAATAAACGGACTGCACTTTCGTTCCTTAAAATGAAGAGATCTACAACTTTGGTCCTATGACTTTTTGCCGTATCTCGACTCCTTCTACCTTAGATTGAGCTTCATTTTCCCGGTTTTGGTCATTTTTGTTAAATTTCCATAAATGATTTTACTGATTCACACACTCATAACATGGATAGATGAACGAAATTCAGGACACTCCTTGGCAACGTCATTGGCCATATGTAGACCGACTTTCGTTATTCTAGCTGCCTTGAAAGTATGGGAAAACGGAGGGTACATGTGGGAACACTATTGAAATTTCGGCCTAATTGATGATTCTTAAGCAATTTATGGCGAAACCCGTTGAGATACGGCAAAACCTCAAATAACCAAAATTATAGGTCGTTTCATCGTCAACCTGTCTGCAAAGTTTCAAGACTGTAGCTGTCTGCCAAGTTGGCAAAATTATTTTTCAATTTGTGAAAAGTGGGCGAAATTTGACATGGATCGAAACGTTCACCTCTTTCTATGGCATAAATATGCGGGGCAGGAGAAAGCGCCAAAGATAGTAATATAGACCACTAAAAGGGTCGCCTAACGCCGCAAACCGTACCGCGATACGATGCACCGTTTGCTCGCAATAAATTTCCAAACGAAAGCCTGCACTATTCAGCGTGCACATTGCCTGGCTCTATCTTATCTTATATATATAAAGCCGCAAGGCTCACTGACTGACATAAATGTTTGCCCACTTCGACATGAGCTAGAAACTTGAAATTTGGCAAGGTGATAGCTATTAGCGTGTAACCTACGGAAAATTTCCAAAAATTTTAAATTTTAAATTTTTGCCCCCCTCCCCCCAAACAAAATGGCGGATACCGTGATGCAGTGCCCTAGAAAATTAATATTTGGCAAAGTTCTAGCTCCTAGCCTGTAACCGACGTAGAAATTGCAAAAAGTTAAAATATTTAATATTTTATCCACTAAAAAATTCGAAATATTAAGCCAAATTCAATGACGGTGCAGGCTTTCGTTTCGAGCTCTCCTGTGGCTAAACGGCAATTGTTATCAATAAACGGACTGCACTTTCGTTCCTTAAAATGAAGAGATCTACAACTTTGGTCCTATGACTTTTTGCCGTATCTCGACTCCTTCTACCTTAGATTGAGCTTCATTTTCCCGGTTTTGGTCATTTTTGTTAAATTTCCATAAATGATTTTACTGATTCACACACTCATAACATGGATAGATGAACGAAATTCAGGACACTCCTTGGCAACGTCATTGGCCATATGTAGACCGACTTTCGTTATTCTAGCTGCCTTGAAAGTATGGGAAAACGGAGGGTACATGTGGGAACACTATTGAAATTTCGGCCTAATTGATGATTCTTAAGCAATTTATGGCGAAACCCGTTGAGATACGGCAAAACCTCAAATAACCAAAATTATAGGTCGTTTCATCGTCAACCTGTCTGCAAAGTTTCAAGACTGTAGCTGTCTGCCAAGTTGGCAAAATTATTTTTCAATTTGTGAAAAGTGGGCGAAATTTGACATGGATCGAAACGTTCACCTCTTTCTATGGCATAAATATGCGGGGCAGGAGAAAGCGCCAAAGATAGTAATATAGACCACTAAAAGGGTCGCCTAACGCCGCAAACCGTACCGCGATACGATGCACCGTTTGCTCGCAATAAATTTCCAAACGAAAGCCTGCACTATTCAGCGTGCACATTGCCTGGCTCTATCTTATCTTATATATATAAAGCCGCAAGGCTCACTGACTGACATAAATGTTTGCCCACTTCGACATGAGCTAGAAACTTGAAATTTGGCAAGGTGATAGCTATTAGCGTGTAACCTACGGAAAATTTCCAAAAATTTTAAATTTTAAATTTTTGCCCCCCTCCCCCCAAACAAAATGGCGGATACCGTGATGCAGTGCCCTAGAAAATTAATATTTGGCAAAGTTCTAGCTCCTAGCCTGTAACCGACGTAGAAATTGCAAAAAGTTAAAATATTTAATATTTTATCCACTAAAAAATTCGAAATATTAAGCCAAATTCAATGACGGTGCAGGCTTTCGTTTCGAGCTCTCCTGTGGCTAAACGGCAATTGTTATCAATAAACGGACTGCACTTTCGTGCCTTAAAATGAAGAGATCTACAACTTTGGTCCTATGACTTTTTGCCGTATCTCGACTCCTTCTACCTTAGATTGAGCTTCATTTTCCCGGTTTTGGTCATTTTTGTTAAATTTCCATAAATGATTTTACTGATTCACACACTCATAACATGGATAGATGAACGAAATTCAGGACACTCCTTGGCAACGTCATTGGCCATATGTAGACCGACTTTCGTTATTCTAGCTGCCTTGAAAGTATGGGAAAACGGAGGGTACATGTGGGAACACTATTGAAATTTCGGCCTAATTGATGATTCTTAAGCAATTTATGGCGAAACCCGTTGAGATACGGCAAAACCTCAAATAACCAAAATTATAGGTCGTTTCATCGTCAACCTGTCTGCAAAGTTTCAAGACTGTAGCTGTCTGCCAAGTTGGCAAAATTATTTTTCAATTTGTGAAAAGTGGGCGAAATTTGACATGGATCGAAACGTTCACCTCTTTCTATGGCATAAATATGCGGGGCAGGAGAAAGCGCCAAAGATAGTAATATAGACCACTAAAAGGGTCGCCTAACGCCGCAAACCGTACCGCGATACGATGCACCGTTTGCTCGCAATAAATTTCCAAACGAAAGCCTGCACTATTCAGCGTGCACATTGCCTGGCTCTATCTTATCTTATATATATAAAGCCGCAAGGCTCACTGACTGACATAAATGTTTGCCCACTTCGACATGAGCTAGAAACTTGAAATTTGGCAAGGTGATAGCTATTAGCGTGTAACCTACGGAAAATTTCCAAAAATTTTAAATTTTAAATTTTTGCCCCCCTCCCCCCAAACAAAATGGCGGATACCGTGATGCAGTGCCCTAGAAAATTAATATTTGGCAAAGTTCTAGCTCCTAGCCTGTAACCGACGTAGAAATTGCAAAAAGTTAAAATATTTAATATTTTATCCACTAAAAAATTCGAAATATTAAGCCAAATTCAATGACGGTGCAGGCTTTCGTTTCGAGCTCTCCTGTGGCTAAACGGCAATTGTTATCAATAAACGGACTGCACTTTCGTTCCTTAAAATGAAGAGATCTACAACTTTGGTCCTATGACTTTTTGCCGTATCTCGACTCCTTCTACCTTAGATTGAGCTTCATTTTCCCGGTTTTGGTCATTTTTGTTAAATTTCCATAAATGATTTTACTGATTCACACACTCATAACATGGATAGATGAACGAAATTCAGGACACTCCTTGGCAACGTCATTGGCCATATGTAGACCGACTTTCGTTATTCTAGCTGCCTTGAAAGTATGGGAAAACGGAGGGTACATGTGGGAACACTATTGAAATTTCGGCCTAATTGATGATTCTTAAGCAATTTATGGCGAAACCCGTTGAGATACGGCAAAACCTCAAATAACCAAAATTATAGGTCGTTTCATCGTCAACCTGTCTGCAAAGTTTCAAGACTGTAGCTGTCTGCCAAGTTGGCAAAATTATTTTTCAATTTGTGAAAAGTGGGCGAAATTTGACATGGATCGAAACGTTCACCTCTTTCTATGGCATAAATATGCGGGGCAGGAGAAAGCGCCAAAGATAGTAATATAGACCACTAAAAGGGTCGCCTAACGCCGCAAACCGTACCGCGATACGATGCACCGTTTGCTCGCAATAAATTTCCAAACGAAAGCCTGCACTATTCAGCGTGCACATTGCCTGGCTCTATCTTATCTTATATATATAAAGCCGCAAGGCTCACTGACTGACATAAATGTTTGCCCACTTCGACATGAGCTAGAAACTTGAAATTTGGCAAGGTGATAGCTATTAGCGTGTAACCTACGGAAAATTTCCAAAAATTTTAAATTTTAAATTTTTGCCCCCCTCCCCCCAAACAAAATGGCGGATACCGTGATGCAGTGCCCTAGAAAATTAATATTTGGCAAAGTTCTAGCTCCTAGCCTGTAACCGACGTAGAAATTGCAAAAAGTTAAAATATTTAATATTTTATCCACTAAAAAATTCGAAATATTAAGCCAAATTCAATGACGGTGCAGGCTTTCGTTTCGAGCTCTCCTGTGGCTAAACGGCAATTGTTATCAATAAACGGACTGCACTTTCGTTCCTTAAAATGAAGAGATCTACAACTTTGGTCCTATGACTTTTTGCCGTATCTCGACTCCTTCTACCTTAGATTGAGCTTCATTTTCCCGGTTTTGGTCATTTTTGTTAAATTTCCATAAATGATTTTACTGATTCACACACTCATAACATGGATAGATGAACGAAATTCAGGACACTCCTTGGCAACGTCATTGGCCATATGTAGACCGACTTTCGTTATTCTAGCTGCCTTGAAAGTATGGGAAAACGGAGGGTACATGTGGGAACACTATTGAAATTTCGGCCTAATTGATGATTCTTAAGCAATTTATGGCGAAACCCGTTGAGATACGGCAAAACCTCAAATAACCAAAATTATAGGTCGTTTCATCGTCAACCTGTCTGCAAAGTTTCAAGACTGTAGCTGTCTGCCAAGTTGGCAAAATTATTTTTCAATTTGTGAAAAGTGGGCGAAATTTGACATGGATCCAAACGTTCACCTCTTTCTATGGCATAAATATGCGGGGCAGGAGAAAGCGCCAAAGATAGTAATATAGACCACTAAAAGGGTCGCCTAACGCCGCAAACCGTACCGCGATACGATGCACCGTTTGCTCGCAATAAATTTCCAAACGAAAGCCTGCACTATTCAGCGTGCACATTGCCTGGCTCTATCTTATCTTATCTTATATATATAAAGCCGCAAGGCTCACTGACTGACATAAATGTTTGCCCACTTCGACATGAGCTAGAAACTTGAAATTTGGCAAGGTGATAGCTATTAGCGTGTAACCTACGGAAAATTTCCAAAAATTTTAAATTTTAAATTTTTGCCCCCCTCCCCCCAAACAAAATGGCGGATACCGTGATGCAGTGCCCTAGAAAATTAATATTTGGCAAAGTTCTAGCTCCTAGCCTGTAACCGACGTAGAAATTGCAAAAACTTAAAATATTTAATATTTTATCCACTAAAAAATTCGAAATATTAAGCCAAATTCAATGACGGTGCAGGCTTTCGTTTCGAGCTCTCCTGTGGCTAAACGGCAATTGTTATCAATAAACGGACTGCACTTTCGTTCCTTAAAATGAAGAGATCTACAACTTTGGTCCTATGACTTTTTGCCGTATCTCGACTCCTTCTACCTTAGATTGAGCTTCATTTTCCCGGTTTTGGTCATTTTTGTTAAATTTCCATAAATGATTTTACTGATTCACACACTCATAACATGGATAGATGAACGAAATTCAGGACACTCCTTGGCAACGTCATTGGCCATATGTAGACCGACTTTCGTTATTCTAGCTGCCTTGAAAGTATGGGAAAACGGAGGGTACATGTGGGAACACTATTGAAATTTCGGCCTAATTGATGATTCTTAAGCAATTTATGGCGAAACCCGTTGAGATACGGCAAAACCTCAAATAACCAAAATTATAGGTCGTTTCATCGTCAACCTGTCTGCAAAGTTTCAAGACTGTAGCTGTCTGCCAAGTTGGCAAAATTATTTTTCAATTTGTGAAAAGTGGGCGAAATTTGACATGGATCGAAACGTTCACCTCTTTCTATGGCATAAATATGCGGGGCAGGAGAAAGCGCCAAAGATAGTAATATAGACCACTAAAAGGGTCGCCTAACGCCGCAAACCGTACCGCGATACGATGCACCGTTTGCTCGCAATAAATTTCCAAACGAAAGCCTGCACTATTCAGCGTGCACATTGCCTGGCTCTATCTTATCTTATATATATAAAGCCGCAAGGCTCACTGACTGACATAAATGTTTGCCCACTTCGACATGAGCTAGAAACTTGAAATTTGGCAAGGTGATAGCTATTAGCGTGTAACCTACGGAAAATTTCCAAAAATTTTAAATTTTAAATTTTTGCCCCCCTCCCCCCAAACAAAATGGCGGATACCGTGATGCAGTGCCCTAGAAAATTAATATTTGGCAAAGTTCTAGCTCCTAGCCTGTAACCGACGTAGAAATTGCAAAAAGTTAAAATATTTAATATTTTATCCACTAAAAAATTCGAAATATTAAGCCAAATTCAATGACGGTGCAGGCTTTCGTTTCGAGCTCTCCTGTGGCTAAACGGCAATTGTTATCAATAAACGGACTGCACTTTCGTGCCTTAAAATGAAGAGATCTACAACTTTGGTCCTATGACTTTTTGCCGTATCTCGACTCCTTCTACCTTAGATTGAGCTTCATTTTCCCGGTTTTGGTCATTTTTGTTAAATTTCCATAAATGATTTTACTGATTCACACACTCATAACATGGATAGATGAACGAAATTCAGGACACTCCTTGGCAACGTCATTGGCCATATGTAGACCGACTTTCGTTATTCTAGCTGCCTTGAAAGTATGGGAAAACGGAGGGTACATGTGGGAACACTATTGAAATTTCGGCCTAATTGATGATTCTTAAGCAATTTATGGCGAAACCCGTTGAGATACGGCAAAACCTCAAATAACCAAAATTATAGGTCGTTTCATCGTCAACCTGTCTGCAAAGTTTCAAGACTGTAGCTGTCTGCCAAGTTGGCAAAATTATTTTTCAATTTGTGAAAAGTGGGCGAAATTTGACATGGATCGAAACGTTCACCTCTTTCTATGGCATAAATATGCGGGGCAGGAGAAAGCGCCAAAGATAGTAATATAGACCACTAAAAGGGTCGCCTAACGCCGCAAACCGTACCGCGATACGATGCACCGTTTGCTCGCAATAAATTTCCAAACGAAAGCCTGCACTATTCAGCGTGCACATTGCCTGGCTCTATCTTATCTTATATATATAAAGCCGCAAGGCTCACTGACTGACATAAATGTTTGCCCACTTCGACATGAGCTAGAAACTTGAAATTTGGCAAGGTGATAGCTATTAGCGTGTAACCTACGGAAAATTTCCAAAAATTTTAAATTTTAAATTTTTGCCCCCCTCCCCCCAAACAAAATGGCGGATACCGTGATGCAGTGCCCTAGAAAATTAATATTTGGCAAAGTTCTAGCTCCTAGCCTGTAACCGACGTAGAAATTGCAAAAAGTTAAAATATTTAATATTTTATCCACTAAAAAATTCGAAATATTAAGCCAAATTCAATGACGGTGCAGGCTTTCGTTTCGAGCTCTCCTGTGGCTAAACGGCAATTGTTATCAATAAACGGACTGCACTTTCGTGCCTTAAAATGAAGAGATCTACAACTTTGGTCCTATGACTTTTTGCCGTATCTCGACTCCTTCTACCTTAGATTGAGCTTCATTTTCCCGGTTTTGGTCATTTTTGTTAAATTTCCATAAATGATTTTACTGATTCACACACTCATAACATGGATAGATGAACGAAATTCAGGACACTCCTTGGCAACGTCATTGGCCATATGTAGACCGACTTTCGTTATTCTAGCTGCCTTGAAAGTATGGGAAAACGGAGGGTACATGTGGGAACACTATTGAAATTTCGGCCTAATTGATGATTCTTAAGCAATTTATGGCGAAACCCGTTGAGATACGGCAAAACCTCAAATAACCAAAATTATAGGTCGTTTCATCGTCAACCTGTCTGCAAAGTTTCAAGACTGTAGCTGTCTGCCAAGTTGGCAAAATTATTTTTCAATTTGTGAAAAGTGGGCGAAATTTGACATGGATCGAAACGTTCACCTCTTTCTATGGCATAAATATGCGGGGCAGGAGAAAGCGCCAAAGATAGTAATATAGACCACTAAAAGGGTCGCCTAACGCCGCAAACCGTACCGCGATACGATGCACCGTTTGCTCGCAATAAATTTCCAAACGAAAGCCTGCACTATTCAGCGTGCACATTGCCTGGCTCTATCTTATCTTATCTTATATATATAAAGCCGCAAGGCTCACTGACTGACATAAATGTTTGCCCACTTCGACATGAGCTAGAAACTTGAAATTTGGCAAGGTGATAGCTATTAGCGTGTAACCTACGGAAAATTTCCAAAAATTTTAAATTTTAAATTTTTGCCCCCCTCCCCCCAAACAAAATGGCGGATACCGTGATGCAGTGCCCTAGAAAATTAATATTTGGCAAAGTTCTAGCTCCTAGCCTGTAACCGACGTAGAAATTGCAAAAAGTTAAAATATTTAATATTTTATCCACTAAAAAATTCGAAATATTAAGCCAAATTCAATGACGGTGCAGGCTTTCGTTTCGAGCTCTCCTGTGGCTAAACGGCAATTGTTATCAATAAACGGACTGCACTTTCGTGCCTTAAAATGAAGAGATCTACAACTTTGGTCCTATGACTTTTTGCCGTATCTCGACTCCTTCTACCTTAGATTGAGCTTCATTTTCCCGGTTTTGGTCATTTTTGTTAAATTTCCATAAATGATTTTACTGATTCACACACTCATAACATGGATAGATGAACGAAATTCAGGACACTCCTTGGCAACGTCATTGGCCATATGTAGACCGACTTTCGTTATTCTAGCTGCCTTGAAAGTATGGGAAAACGGAGGGTACATGTGGGAACACTATTGAAATTTCGGCCTAATTGATGATTCTTAAGCAATTTATGGCGAAACCCGTTGAGATACGGCAAAACCTCAAATAAGCAAAATTATAGGCCGTTTCATCGTTAATCTGCCTGCAAAGTTTCAAGACTGTAGCTGTCTGCCAATTTGGCAAATTTATTTTTCAATTTGTGACAAGTGGGCGAAATTTGACATGGATCGAAACGTTCACCTCTTTCTATGGCATAAATATGCGGGATAGGAGAAAGCGCCTACGACAGTAATGTAGACCACTAAAAGGGTCGCCTAACGCCGCAATCCGTACCTCGATACGACGCACCGTTTGCTCGCAATAAATTTCCAAACGAAAGCCTGCACTATTTAGCGTGCACATTGCCTGGCTCTATCTTATCCTATCCTATATATATAAAGCCACAAGGCTAACTGACTCACTCACTCACTCACTGACTGACATTAATGTTTGCCCACTTCCAAGTGAGGTAGGAACTTGAAATTCGGCAGTCTGATAGCTATTAGGCTGCAACCAAAGGAAAAATTCCAAAAAGTTGAATTTTTTTATATTTAGCCCCCCTTCCGCCCAATCTAAGAAATTTCGTGTTAGACCCTTCCAGATGAGCTAGGAACTTGAAATTCGGCAACCTGATGTATATGAGGCTGTAACCCAAGGAAAAATTCCAAAAAGTTAAATTTTTTTGTATTTAGCCCCCCACGGAATCAAAATATCGGACTCAAATTTCGGGTCAGACCCTTCTGTTCCAGATGAGCTAGGAACTTGAAATTCGGTAATCTGATAGCTATTCGGCTGTAACACCAGGAAAAAATGCAAAAGCTGAATCTTTTCCTATTTAGCCCCCCTCCACCCAATCAAAGTATCGGACTAAAATTTCGGGGTATATCCTTCCAGATGTGCTAGGAACTTGAAATTCAGCAATCTGATAGTTATTAGGCTGTAACCCCTGGAAAAAATCCGAAAAGCTAAAATTTTTAATAATTAACCCCCTCCCACCGATTCAATATATAGGACGGTGCAGACTTTCGTTTCGAGCTATTTTGTGGCCGAACGGTAATTGCTATCAATGAACGGATTGCACTTTCGTTCCCTAAAATTAAGAGATCTACAACTTTGGTCCTATGACTTTTTGTCGTATCTCGACCCCTTCTACCTTAGATTGAGCTTCATTTTCCTGGTTTTGGTAATTTTCGTTAAATTTCCATAAATGATGTTACTGATTCACACACTCATAAGATGGATAGATGAACGAAATTCAAGACGCTCCTTGGCAACGTCATTGGCCATATGTAGACCGACTTTCGTTATTCTAGCTGCCTTGCAAGTATGGGAAAACGGAGGGTACATGTGGAAACACTATTGAAATTTCGGCCTAATTTATGATTCTTAAGCAATTTATGGCGAAACCCGTTGAGATACGGCAAAACCTCAAATAAGCAAAATTATAGGTCGTTTCATCGTCAATCTGCCTGCAAAGTTTCAAGACTGTAGCTGTCTGCCAAGTTGGCAAAATTATTTTTCAACTGTTGCTAAGCGGACGAAATTTGATATGGATCGAAACGTTCACCCCTTTATATGGTATAAATTGGCGAGATACGAGACAATGCCCCACACAGTACTGTCGGCGACTAAATGGGACGTCCGATGGTGAAAACCGTACCTCGATACGACTTACCGTTTGGACGCAATGAATTTCCAAATGGAAGTCTGCACTATTTAGCGTGCACATTGCCTGGCTCTATCTTATTATATATATATAAAGCCGCAAGGCTAACTCACTCACTCACTCACTCACTGACATTAATGTTTGCCCACTTCCAGGTGAGCTAGGAACTTGAAATTCGGCAGTCTGATAGCTTTTAGGCTGCAACCCAAGGAAAAATTCCAAAAAGTTGAAATTTTTCATATTTAGCCCCCCTTCCGCCCAATCAAAGAAATTTCGTGTTAGACCCTTCCAGATGAGCTAGGAACTTGAAATTCGGCAACCTGATATATATGAGGCTGTAACCCAAGGAAAAATTCCAAAAAGTTAATTTTTTTTGTATTTAGCCCCCCACGGAAACAAAATATCGCACTCAAATTTCGGGTCAGACCCTTCAGTTCCAGATGAGCTAGGAACTTGAAATTCGGTAATCTGATAGCTATTCCGCTGTAACACCAGGAAAAAATGCAAATAGCTGAATCATTTCCTATTTGGCCCCCCTCCACCCAATCAAAGTTTCGGACTAAAATTTCGGGGTAGATCCTTCCAGATGAGCTAGGAACTTGAAATTCAGCATTCTGATAGTTATTAGGCTGTAACCCCTGGAAAAAATCCGAAAAGCTAAAATTTTTAATAATTAACCCCCTCCCACCGAATCAATATATAGGACGGTGCAGGCTTTCGTTTCGAGCTCTCTTGTGGCCGAACGGTAATTGCTATCAATGAACGGATTGCACTTTCGTCCCCTAAAATTAAGAGATCTACAACTTTGGTCTTATGACTTTTTGTCGTATCTCGACCCCTTCTACCTTAGATTGAGCTTCATTTTCCCGGTTTCGCAAAATTTTGTTAAATTTCCATAAATTATTTTCTGATTCACACACTCGTATGATAGATAGATGAACGAAATTCAGCACGCTCCTTGGCAACGGCATTGGCCATATGTAGACCGACTTTCGTTATTCTAGCTGCCTTGCAAGTATGGGAAAACGGAGGGTACATGTGGAAACACTACTGAAATTTCGGCCTAATTGATGATTCTTAAGCAATTTATGGCGAAACCCGTTGAGATACGGTAAAACCTCAAATAACCGAAATTATAGGCCGTTTCATCGTCAACGTGCCTGCAAAGGTTCAAGGCTGTAGCTGTCTGCCAAGTTGGAAAAATTATTTTTCAATTTGTGAAAAGTGGGCGAAATTTGACATGGATCGAAACGTTCACCTCCTCTATGGCATAAATATGCGGGGTAGGAGAAAGCGCCAAAGACAGTAATGAAGACCACTAAAAGGGCCGCCTAACGCCGCAAACCGTACCGCGATACGATGCACCGTTTGCTCGCAATCAATTTCCAAACGAAAGCCTGCACTATTCAGCGTGCACATTGCCTGACTATCTTATCTTATTATATCCTATATATATAAAGCCACAAGGCTAACTGACTGACTGACTCACTGACATTAATGTTTGCCCACTTCCAAGTGAGCTAGGAACTTGAAATTCGGCAGTCTGACAGCTTTTAGGCTGCAACCCAAGGAAAAATTGCAAAAAGTACAATTTTTTTATATTTAGCCCCCCTTCCGCCCAATCAAAGAAATTTCGTGTTAGACCCTTCCAGATGAGCTAGGAACTTGAAATTCGGCAACCTGATGTATATGAGGCTGTAAACCAAGGAAAAATTCCAAACAGTTAATTTTTCTTGTATTTAGCCCCCCCACGGAATCAAAATATCGGACTCAAATTTCGGGTCAGACCCTTCAGTTCCAGACGAGCTAGGAACTTGAAATTCGGTAATCTGATAGCTATTCGGCTGTAACACCAGGAAAAAATGCAAAAAGCTGAATCTTTTCCTATTTAGCCCAACTCCACCCAATCAAAGTATCGGACTAAAATTTCGGGGTATATCCTTCCAGATGAGCTAGGAACTTGAAATTCAGCAATCTGATAGTTATTAGGCTGTAACCCCTGGAAAAAATCCGAAAAGCTAAAATTTTTAACAATTAACCCCCTCCCACCGAATCAATATATAGGACGGTGCAGGCTTTCGTTTCGAGCTCTCTTGTGGCCGAACGGTAATTGCTATCAATGAACGGATTGCACTTTCGACTCCTAAAATTAAGAGATCTACAACTTTGGTCTTATGACTTTTTGTCGTATCTCGACCCCTTCTACCTTAGATTGAGCTTCATTTTCCCGGTTTCGCAAAATTTTGTTAAATTTCCATAAATTATTTTCTGATTCACACACTCATAAGATGGATAGATGAACGAAATTCAGGACGCTCCTTGGCAACGTCATTGGCCATATGTAGACCGACTTTCGTTATTCTAGCTGCCTTACAAGTATGGGAAAACGGAGGGTACATGTGGAAACACTATTGAAATTTCGGCCTAATTTATGATTCTTAAGCAATTTATGGCGAAACCCGTTGAGATACGGCAAAACCTCAAATAACCAAAATTTTAGGTCATTTCATCGTCAACCTGCCTGCAAAGTTTCAAGACTGTAGCTGTCTGCTATGTTGGCAAAATTATTTTTCAACTGTTGCTAAGCGGACGAAATTTGATATGGATCGAAACGTTCACCCCTTTATATGGTATAAATAGGCGAGATACGAGAGAATGCCCCACACAGTACTGTAGGCGACTAAATGGGACGTCCGATGGTGAAATCCTTACCTCGATACGACTTACCGTTTGGACGCAATGAATTTCCAAATGCAAGTCTGCACTATTTAGCGTGCACATTGCCCGGCTCTATCTTATCCTATATATATAAAGCCACAAGGCTAACTGACTGACTGACTCACTGACATTAATGTTTGCCCACTTCCAAGTGAGCTAGGAACTTGAAATTCGGCAGTCTGACAGCTTTTAGGCTGCAACCCAAGGAAAAATTGCAAAAAGTACAATTTTTTTATATTTAGCCCCCCTTCCGCCCAATCAAAGAAATTTCGTGTTAGACCCTTCCAGATGAGCTAGGAACTTGAAATTCGGCAACCTGATGTATATGAGGCTGTAAACCAAGGAAAAATTCCAAACAGTTAATTTTTTTTGTATTTAGCCCCCCCACGGAATCAAAATATCGGACTCAAATTTCGGGTCAGACCCTTCAGTTCCAGACGAGCTAGGAACTTGAAATTCGGTAATCTGATAGCTATTCGGCTGTAACACCAGGAAAAAATGCAAAAAGCTGAATCTTTTCCTATTTAGCCCAACTCCACCCAATCAAAGTATCGGACTAAAATTTCGGGGTATATCCTTCCAGATGAGCTAGGAACTTGAAATTCAGCAATCTGATAGTTATTAGGCTGTAACCCCTGGAAAAAATCCGAAAAGCTAAAATTTTTAACAATTAACCCCCTCCCACCGAATCAATATATAGGACGGTGCAGGCTTTCGTTTCGAGCTCTCTTGTGGCCGAACGGTAATTGCTATCAATGAACGGATTGCACTTTCGACTCCTAAAATTAAGAGATCTACAACTTTGGTCTTATGACTTTTTGTCGTATCTCGACCCCTTCTACCTTAGATTGAGCTTCATTTTCCCGGTTTCGCAAAATTTTGTTAAATTTCCATAAATTATTTTCTGATTCACACACTCATAAGATGGATAGATGAACGAAATTCAGGACGCTCCTTGGCAACGTCATTGGCCATATGTAGACGGACTTTCGTTATTCTAGCTGCCTTACAAGTATGGGAAAACGGAGGGTACATGTGGAAACACTATTGAAATTTCGGCCTAATTTATGATTCTTAAGCAATTTATGGCGAAACCCGTTGAGATACGGCAAAACCTCAAATAACCAAAATTATAGGTCATTTCATCGTCAACCTGCCTGCAAAGTTTCAAGACTGTAGCTGTCTGCTATGTTGGCAAAATTATTTTTCAACTGTTGCTAAGCGGACGAAATTTGATATGGATCGAAACGTTCACCCCTTTATATGGTATAAATAGGCGAGATACGAGAGAATGCCCCACACAGTACTGTAGGCGACTAAATGGGACGTCCGATGGTGAAATCCTTACCTCGATACGACTTACCGTTTGGACGCAATGAATTTCCAAATGCAAGTCTGCACTATTTAGCGTGCACATTGCCCGGCTCTATCTTATCCTATATATATAAAGCCACAAGGCTAACTGACTGACTGACTCACTGACATTAATGTTTGCCCACTTCCAAGTGAGCTAGGAACTTGAAATTCGGCAGTCTGACAGCTTTTAGGCTGCAACCCAAGGAAAAATTGCAAAAAGTACAATTTTTTTATATTTAGCCCCCCTTCCGCCCAATCAAAGAAATTTCGTGTTAGACCCTTCCAGATGAGCTAGGAACTTGAAATTCGGCAACCTGATGTATATGAGGCTATAAACCAAGGAAAAATTCCAAACAGTTAATTTTTCTTGTATTTAGCCCCCCCACGGAATCAAAATATCGGACTCAAATTTCGGGTCAGACCCTTCAGTTCCAGACGAGCTAGGAACTTGAAATTCGGTAATCTGATAGCTATTCGGCTGTAACACCAGGAAAAAATGCAAAAAGCTGAATCTTTTCCTATTTAGCCCAACTCCACCCAATCAAAGTATCGGACTAAAATTTCGGGGTATATCCTTCCAGATGAGCTAGGAACTTGAAATTCAGCAATCTGATAGTTATTAGGCTGTAACCCCTGGAAAAAATCCGAAAAGCTAAAATTTTTAACAATTAACCCCCTCCCACCGAATCAATATATAGGACGGTGCAGGCTTTCGTTTCGAGCTCTCTTGTGGCCGAACGGTAATTGCTATCAATGAACGGATTGCACTTTCGACTCCTAAAATTAAGAGATCTACAACTTTGCTCCTATGACTTTTTGTCGTATCTCGACTCCTTCTACCTTACATTGAGCTTCATTTCCCCGGTTTTGGTCATTTTTGTTAAATTTCCTTAAATGATTTTACTGATTCACACACTCATAAGATGGATAGATGAACGAAATTCAGGACGCTCCTTGGCAACGTCATTGGCCATATGTAGACGGACTTTCGTTATTCTAGCTGCCTTACAAGTATGGGAAAACGGAGGGTACATGTGGAAACACTATTGAAATTTCGGCCTAATTTATGATTCTTAAGCAATTTATGGCGAAACCCGTTGAGATACGGCAAAACCTCAAATAACCAAAATTATAGGTCATTTCATCGTCAACCTGCCTGCAAAGTTTCAAGACTGTAGCTGTCTGCTATGTTGGCAAAATTATTTTTCAACTGTTGCTAAGCGGACGAAATTTGATATGGATCGAAACGTTCACCCCTTTATATGGTATAAATAGGCGAGATACGAGAGAATGCCCCACACAGTACTGTAGGCGACTAAATGGGACGTCCGATGGTGAAATCCTTACCTCGATACGACTTACCGTTTGGACGCAATGAATTTCCAAATGCAAGTCTGCACTATTTAGCGTGCACATTGCCCGGCTCTATCTTATCCTATATATATAAAGCCACAAGGCTAACTGACTGACTGACTCACTGACATTAATGTTTGCCCACTTCCAAGTGAGCTAGGAACTTGAAATTCGGCAGTCTGACAGCTTTTAGGCTGCAACCCAAGGAAAAATTGCAAAAAGTACAATTTTTTTATATTTAGCCCCCCTTCCGCCCAATCAAAGAAATTTCGTGTTAGACCCTTCCAGATGAGCTAGGAACTTGAAATTCGGCAACCTGATGTATATGAGGCTGTAAACCAAGGAAAAATTCCAAACAGTTAATTTTTCTTGTATTTAGCCCCCCCACGGAATCAAAATATCGGACTCAAATTTCGGGTCAGACCCTTCAGTTCCAGACGAGCTAGGAACTTGAAATTCGGTAATCTGATAGCTATTCGGCTGTAACACCAGGAAAAAATGCAAAAAGCTGAATCTTTTCCTATTTAGCCCAACTCCACCCAATCAAAGTATCGGACTAAAATTTCGGGGTATATCCTTCCAGATGAGCTAGGAACTTGAAATTCAGCAATCTGATAGTTATTAGGCTGTAACCCCTGGAAAAAATCCGAAAGGCTAAAATTTTTAACAATTAACCCCCTCCCACCGAATCAATATATAGGACGGTGCAGGCTTTCGTTTCGAGCTCTCTTGTGGCCGAACGGTAATTGCTATCAATGAACGGATTGCACTTTCGACTCCTAAAATTAAGAGATCTACAACTTTGCTCCTATGACTTTTTGTCGTATCTCGACTCCTTCTACCTTACATTGAGCTTCATTTCCCCGGTTTTGGTCATTTTTGTTAAATTTCCTTAAATGATTTTACTGATTCACACACTCATAAGATGGATAGATGAACGAAATTCAGGACGCTCCTTGGCAACGTCATTGGCCATATGTAGACGGACTTTCGTTATTCTAGCTGCCTTACAAGTATGGGAAAACGGAGGGTACATGTGGAAACACTATTGAAATTTCGGCCTAATTTATGATTCTTAAGCAATTTATGGCGAAACCCGTTGAGATACGGCAAAACCTCAAATAACCAAAATTATAGGTCATTTCATCGTCAACCTGCCTGCAAAGTTTCAAGACTGTAGCTGTCTGCTATGTTGGCAAAATTATTTTTCAACTGTTGCTAAGCGGACGAAATTTGATATGGATCGAAACGTTCACCCCTTTATATGGTATAAATAGGCGAGATACGAGAGAATGCCCCACACAGTACTGTAGGCGACTAAATGGGACGTCCGATGGTGAAATCCTTACCTCGATACGACTTACCGTTTGGACGCAATGAATTTCCAAATGCAAGTCTGCACTATTTAGCGTGCACATTGCCCGGCTCTATCTTATCCTATATATATAAAGCCACAAGGCTAACTGACTGACTGACTCACTGACATTAATGTTTGCCCACTTCCAAGTGAGCTAGGAACTTGAAATTCGGCAGTCTGACAGCTTTTAGGCTGCAACCCAAGGAAAAATTGCAAAAAGTACAATTTTTTTATATTTAGCCCCCCTTCCGCCCAATCAAAGAAATTTCGTGTTAGACCCTTCCAGATGAGCTAGGAACTTGAAATTCGGCAACCTGATGTATATGAGGCTGTAAACCAAGGAAAAATTCCAAACAGTTAATTTTTCTTGTATTTAGCCCCCCCACGGAATCAAAATATCGGACTCAAATTTCGGGTCAGACCCTTCAGTTCCAGACGAGCTAGGAACTTGAAATTCGGTAATCTGATAGCTATTCGGCTGTAACACCAGGAAAAAATGCAAAAAGCTGAATCTTTTCCTATTTAGCCCAACTCCACCCAATCAAAGTATCGGACTAAAATTTCGGGGTATATCCTTCCAGATGAGCTAGGAACTTGAAATTCAGCAATCTGATAGTTATTAGGCTGTAACCCCTGGAAAAAATCCGAAAGGCTAAAATTTTTAACAATTAACCCCCTCCCACCGAATCAATATATAGGACGGTGCAGGCTTTCGTTTCGAGCTCTCTTGTGGCCGAACGGTAATTGCTATCAATGAACGGATTGCACTTTCGACTCCTAAAATTAAGAGATCTACAACTTTGCTCCTATGACTTTTTGTCGTATCTCGACTCCTTCTACCTTACATTGAGCTTCATTTCCCCGGTTTTGGTCATTTTTGTTAAATTTCCTTAAATGATTTTACTGATTCACACACTCATAAGATGGATAGATGAACGAAATTCAGGACGCTCCTTGGCAACGTCATTGGCCATATGTAGACGGACTTTCGTTATTCTAGCTGCCTTACAAGTATGGGAAAACGGAGGGTACATGTGGAAACACTATTGAAATTTCGGCCTAATTTATGATTCTTAAGCAATTTATGGCGAAACCCGTTGAGATACGGCAAAACCTCAAATAACCAAAATTATAGGTCATTTCATCGTCAACCTGCCTGCAAAGTTTCAAGACTGTAGCTGTCTGCTATGTTGGCAAAATTATTTTTCAACTGTTGCTAAGCGGACGAAATTTGATATGGATCGAAACGTTCACCCCTTTATATGGTATAAATAGGCGAGATACGAGAGAATGCCCCACACAGTACTGTAGGCGACTAAATGGGACGTCCGATGGTGAAATCCTTACCTCGATACGACTTACCGTTTGGACGCAATGAATTTCCAAATGCAAGTCTGCACTATTTAGCGTGCACATTGCCCGGCTCTATCTTATCCTATATATATAAAGCCACAAGGCTAACTGACTGACTGACTCACTGACATTAATGTTTGCCCACTTCCAAGTGAGCTAGGAACTTGAAATTCGGCAGTCTGACAGCTTTTAGGCTGCAACCCAAGGAAAAATTGCAAAAAGTACAATTTTTTTATATTTAGCCCCCCTTCCGCCCAATCAAAGAAATTTCGTGTTAGACCCTTCCAGATGAGCTAGGAACTTGAAATTCGGCAACCTGATGTATATGAGGCTGTAAACCAAGGAAAAATTCCAAACAGTTAATTTTTCTTGTATTTAGCCCCCCCACGGAATCAAAATATCGGACTCAAATTTCGGGTCAGACCCTTCAGTTCCAGACGAGCTAGGAACTTGAAATTCGGTAATCTGATAGCTATTCGGCTGTAACACCAGGAAAAAATGCAAAAAGCTGAATCTTTTCCTATTTAGCCCAACTCCACCCAATCAAAGTATCGGACTAAAATTTCGGGGTATATCCTTCCAGAT
Source organism: Anabrus simplex (assembly GCF_040414725.1). Classification (NCBI taxonomy): domain Eukaryota; kingdom Metazoa; phylum Arthropoda; class Insecta; order Orthoptera; family Tettigoniidae; genus Anabrus; species Anabrus simplex. The sequence goes on from NC_090269.1 coordinate 395,417,255, forward strand.
GAGCTAGGAACTTGAAATTCAGCAATCTGATAGTTATTAGGCTGTAACCCCTGGAAAAAATCCGAAAAGCTAAAATTTTTAACAATTAACCCCCTCCCACCGAATCAATATATAGGACGGTGCAGGCTTTCGTTTCGAGCTCTCTTGTGGCCGAACGGTAATTGCTATCAATGAACGGATTGCACTTTCGACTCCTAAAATTAAGAGATCTACAACTTTGGTCTTATGACTTTTTGTCGTATCTCGACCCCTTCTACCTTAGATTGAGCTTCATTTTCCCGGTTTCGCAAAATTTTGTTAAATTTCCATAAATTATTTTCTGATTCACACACTCATAAGATGGATAGATGAACGAAATTCAGGACGCTCCTTGGCAACGTCATTGGCCATATGTAGACCGACTTTCGTTATTCTAGCTGCCTTACAAGTATGGGAAAACGGAGGGTACATGTGGAAACACTATTGAAATTTCGGCCTAATTTATGATTCTTAAGCAATTTATGGCGAAACCCGTTGAGATACGGCAAAACCTCAAATAACCAAAATTTTAGGTCATTTCATCGTCAACCTGCCTGCAAAGTTTCAAGACTGTAGCTGTCTGCTATGTTGGCAAAATTATTTTTCAACTGTTGCTAAGCGGACGAAATTTGATATGGATCGAAACGTTCACCCCTTTATATGGTATAAATAGGCGAGATACGAGAGAATGCCCCACACAGTACTGTAGGCGACTAAATGGGACGTCCGATGGTGAAATCCTTACCTCGATACGACTTACCGTTTGGACGCAATGAATTTCCAAATGCAAGTCTGCACTATTTAGCGTGCACATTGCCCGGCTCTATCTTATCCTATATATATAAAGCCACAAGGCTAACTGACTGACTGACTCACTGACATTAATGTTTGCCCACTTCCAAGTGAGCTAGGAACTTGAAATTCGGCAGTCTGACAGCTTTTAGGCTGCAACCCAAGGAAAAATTGCAAAAAGTACAATTTTTTTATATTTAGCCCCCCTTCCGCCCAATCAAAGAAATTTCGTGTTAGACCCTTCCAGATGAGCTAGGAACTTGAAATTCGGCAACCTGATGTATATGAGGCTGTAAACCAAGGAAAAATTCCAAACAGTTAATTTTTTTTGTATTTAGCCCCCCCACGGAATCAAAATATCGGACTCAAATTTCGGGTCAGACCCTTCAGTTCCAGACGAGCTAGGAACTTGAAATTCGGTAATCTGATAGCTATTCGGCTGTAACACCAGGAAAAAATGCAAAAAGCTGAATCTTTTCCTATTTAGCCCAACTCCACCCAATCAAAGTATCGGACTAAAATTTCGGGGTATATCCTTCCAGATGAGCTAGGAACTTGAAATTCAGCAATCTGATAGTTATTAGGCTGTAACCCCTGGAAAAAATCCGAAAAGCTAAAATTTTTAACAATTAACCCCCTCCCACCGAATCAATATATAGGACGGTGCAGGCTTTCGTTTCGAGCTCTCTTGTGGCCGAACGGTAATTGCTATCAATGAACGGATTGCACTTTCGACTCCTAAAATTAAGAGATCTACAACTTTGCTCCTATGACTTTTTGTCGTATCTCGACTCCTTCTACCTTACATTGAGCTTCATTTCCCCGGTTTTGGTCATTTTTGTTAAATTTCCTTAAATGATTTTACTGATTCACACACTCATAAGATGGATAGATGAACGAAATTCAGGACGCTCCTTGGCAACGTCATTGGCCATATGTAGACGGACTTTCGTTATTCTAGCTGCCTTACAAGTATGGGAAAACGGAGGGTACATGTGGAAACACTATTGAAATTTCGGCCTAATTTATGATTCTTAAGCAATTTATGGCGAAACCCGTTGAGATACGGCAAAACCTCAAATAACCAAAATTATAGGTCATTTCATCGTCAACCTGCCTGCAAAGTTTCAAGACTGTAGCTGTCTGCTATGTTGGCAAAATTATTTTTCAACTGTTGCTAAGCGGACGAAATTTGATATGGATCGAAACGTTCACCCCTTTATATGGTATAAATAGGCGAGATACGAGAGAATGCCCCACACAGTACTGTAGGCGACTAAATGGGACGTCCGATGGTGAAATCCTTACCTCGATACGACTTACCGTTTGGACGCAATGAATTTCCAAATGCAAGTCTGCACTATTTAGCGTGCACATTGCCCGGCTCTATCTTATCCTATATATATAAAGCCACAAGGCTAACTGACTGACTGACTCACTGACATTAATGTTTGCCCACTTCCAAGTGAGCTAGGAACTTGAAATTCGGCAGTCTGACAGCTTTTAGGCTGCAACCCAAGGAAAAATTGCAAAAAGTACAATTTTTTTATATTTAGCCCCCCTTCCGCCCAATCAAAGAAATTTCGTGTTAGACCCTTCCAGATGAGCTAGGAACTTGAAATTCGGCAACCTGATGTATATGAGGCTATAAACCAAGGAAAAATTCCAAACAGTTAATTTTTCTTGTATTTAGCCCCCCCACGGAATCAAAATATCGGACTCAAATTTCGGGTCAGACCCTTCAGTTCCAGACGAGCTAGGAACTTGAAATTCGGTAATCTGATAGCTATTCGGCTGTAACACCAGGAAAAAATGCAAAAAGCTGAATCTTTTCCTATTTAGCCCAACTCCACCCAATCAAAGTATCGGACTAAAATTTCGGGGTATATCCTTCCAGATGAGCTAGGAACTTGAAATTCAGCAATCTGATAGTTATTAGGCTGTAACCCCTGGAAAAAATCCGAAAAGCTAAAATTTTTAACAATTAACCCCCTCCCACCGAATCAATATATAGGACGGTGCAGGCTTTCGTTTCGAGCTCTCTTGTGGCCGAACGGTAATTGCTATCAATGAACGGATTGCACTTTCGACTCCTAAAATTAAGAGATCTACAACTTTGCTCCTATGACTTTTTGTCGTATCTCGACTCCTTCTACCTTACATTGAGCTTCATTTCCCCGGTTTTGGTCATTTTTGTTAAATTTCCTTAAATGATTTTACTGATTCACACACTCATAAGATGGATAGATGAACGAAATTCAGGACGCTCCTTGGCAACGTCATTGGCCATATGTAGACGGACTTTCGTTATTCTAGCTGCCTTACAAGTATGGGAAAACGGAGGGTACATGTGGAAACACTATTGAAATTTCGGCCTAATTTATGATTCTTAAGCAATTTATGGCGAAACCCGTTGAGATACGGCAAAACCTCAAATAACCAAAATTATAGGTCATTTCATCGTCAACCTGCCTGCAAAGTTTCAAGACTGTAGCTGTCTGCTATGTTGGCAAAATTATTTTTCAACTGTTGCTAAGCGGACGAAATTTGATATGGATCGAAACGTTCACCCCTTTATATGGTATAAATAGGCGAGATACGAGAGAATGCCCCACACAGTACTGTAGGCGACTAAATGGGACGTCCGATGGTGAAATCCTTACCTCGATACGACTTACCGTTTGGACGCAATGAATTTCCAAATGCAAGTCTGCACTATTTAGCGTGCACATTGCCCGGCTCTATCTTATCCTATATATATAAAGCCACAAGGCTAACTGACTGACTGACTCACTGACATTAATGTTTGCCCACTTCCAAGTGAGCTAGGAACTTGAAATTCGGCAGTCTGACAGCTTTTAGGCTGCAACCCAAGGAAAAATTGCAAAAAGTACAATTTTTTTATATTTAGCCCCCCTTCCGCCCAATCAAAGAAATTTCGTGTTAGACCCTTCCAGATGAGCTAGGAACTTGAAATTCGGCAACCTGATGTATATGAGGCTATAAACCAAGGAAAAATTCCAAACAGTTAATTTTTCTTGTATTTAGCCCCCCCACGGAATCAAAATATCGGACTCAAATTTCGGGTCAGACCCTTCAGTTCCAGACGAGCTAGGAACTTGAAATTCGGTAATCTGATAGCTATTCGGCTGTAACACCAGGAAAAAATGCAAAAAGCTGAATCTTTTCCTATTTAGCCCAACTCCACCCAATCAAAGTATCGGACTAAAATTTCGGGGTATATCCTTCCAGATGAGCTAGGAACTTGAAATTCAGCAATCTGATAGTTATTAGGCTGTAACCCCTGGAAAAAATCCGAAAAGCTAAAATTTTTAACAATTAACCCCCTCCCACCGAATCAATATATAGGACGGTGCAGGCTTTCGTTTCGAGCTCTCTTGTGGCCGAACGGTAATTGCTATCAATGAACGGATTGCACTTTCGACTCCTAAAATTAAGAGATCTACAACTTTGCTCCTATGACTTTTTGTCGTATCTCGACTCCTTCTACCTTACATTGAGCTTCATTTCCCCGGTTTTGGTCATTTTTGTTAAATTTCCTTAAATGATTTTACTGATTCACACACTCATAAGATGGATAGATGAACGAAATTCAGGACGCTCCTTGGCAACGTCATTGGCCATATGTAGACGGACTTTCGTTATTCTAGCTGCCTTACAAGTATGGGAAAACGGAGGGTACATGTGGAAACACTATTGAAATTTCGGCCTAATTTATGATTCTTAAGCAATTTATGGCGAAACCCGTTGAGATACGGCAAAACCTCAAATAACCAAAATTATAGGTCATTTCATCGTCAACCTGCCTGCAAAGTTTCAAGACTGTAGCTGTCTGCTATGTTGGCAAAATTATTTTTCAACTGTTGCTAAGCGGACGAAATTTGATATGGATCGAAACGTTCACCCCTTTATATGGTATAAATAGGCGAGATACGAGAGAATGCCCCACACAGTACTGTAGGCGACTAAATGGGACGTCCGATGGTGAAATCCTTACCTCGATACGACTTACCGTTTGGACGCAATGAATTTCCAAATGCAAGTCTGCACTATTTAGCGTGCACATTGCCCGGCTCTATCTTATCCTATATATATAAAGCCACAAGGCTAACTGACTGACTGACTCACTGACATTAATGTTTGCCCACTTCCAAGTGAGCTAGGAACTTGAAATTCGGCAGTCTGACAGCTTTTAGGCTGCAACCCAAGGAAAAATTGCAAAAAGTACAATTTTTTTATATTTAGCCCCCCTTCCGCCCAATCAAAGAAATTTCGTGTTAGACCCTTCCAGATGAGCTAGGAACTTGAAATTCGGCAACCTGATGTATATGAGGCTGTAAACCAAGGAAAAATTCCAAACAGTTAATTTTTTTTGTATTTAGCCCCCCCACGGAATCAAAATATCGGACTCAAATTTCGGGTCAGACCCTTCAGTTCCAGACGAGCTAGGAACTTGAAATTCGGTAATCTGATAGCTATTCGGCTGTAACACCAGGAAAAAATGCAAAAAGCTGAATCTTTTCCTATTTAGCCCAACTCCACCCAATCAAAGTATCGGACTAAAATTTCGGGGTATATCCTTCCAGATGAGCTAGGAACTTGAAATTCAGCAATCTGATAGTTATTAGGCTGTAACCCCTGGAAAAAATCCGAAAAGCTAAAATTTTTAACAATTAACCCCCTCCCACCGAATCAATATATAGGACGGTGCAGGCTTTCGTTTCGAGCTCTCTTGTGGCCGAACGGTAATTGCTATCAATGAACGGATTGCACTTTCGACTCCTAAAATTAAGAGATCTACAACTTTGCTCCTATGACTTTTTGTCGTATCTCGACTCCTTCTACCTTACATTGAGCTTCATTTCCCCGGTTTTGGTCATTTTTGTTAAATTTCCTTAAATGATTTTACTGATTCACACACTCATAAGATGGATAGATGAACGAAATTCAGGACGCTCCTTGGCAACGTCATTGGCCATATGTAGACGGACTTTCGTTATTCTAGCTGCCTTACAAGTATGGGAAAACGGAGGGTACATGTGGAAACACTATTGAAATTTCGGCCTAATTTATGATTCTTAAGCAATTTATGGCGAAACCCGTTGAGATACGGCAAAACCTCAAATAACCAAAATTATAGGTCATTTCATCGTCAACCTGCCTGCAAAGTTTCAAGACTGTAGCTGTCTGCTATGTTGGCAAAATTATTTTTCAACTGTTGCTAAGCGGACGAAATTTGATATGGATCGAAACGTTCACCCCTTTATATGGTATAAATAGGCGAGATACGAGAGAATGCCCCACACAGTACTGTAGGCGACTAAATGGGACGTCCGATGGTGAAATCCTTACCTCGATACGACTTACCGTTTGGACGCAATGAATTTCCAAATGCAAGTCTGCACTATTTAGCGTGCACATTGCCCGGCTCTATCTTATCCTATATATATAAAGCCACAAGGCTAACTGACTGACTGACTCACTGACATTAATGTTTGCCCACTTCCAAGTGAGCTAGGAACTTGAAATTCGGCAGTCTGACAGCTTTTAGGCTGCAACCCAAGGAAAAATTGCAAAAAGTACAATTTTTTTATATTTAGCCCCCCTTCCGCCCAATCAAAGAAATTTCGTGTTAGACCCTTCCAGATGAGCTAGGAACTTGAAATTCGGCAACCTGATGTATATGAGGCTATAAACCAAGGAAAAATTCCAAACAGTTAATTTTTCTTGTATTTAGCCCCCCCACGGAATCAAAATATCGGACTCAAATTTCGGGTCAGACCCTTCAGTTCCAGACGAGCTAGGAACTTGAAATTCGGTAATCTGATAGCTATTCGGCTGTAACACCAGGAAAAAATGCAAAAAGCTGAATCTTTTCCTATTTAGCCCAACTCCACCCAATCAAAGTATCGGACTAAAATTTCGGGGTATATCCTTCCAGATGAGCTAGGAACTTGAAATTCAGCAATCTGATAGTTATTAGGCTGTAACCCCTGGAAAAAATCCGAAAAGCTAAAATTTTTAACAATTAACCCCCTCCCACCGAATCAATATATAGGACGGTGCAGGCTTTCGTTTCGAGCTCTCTTGTGGCCGAACGGTAATTGCTATCAATGAACGGATTGCACTTTCGACTCCTAAAATTAAGAGATCTACAACTTTGCTCCTATGACTTTTTGTCGTATCTCGACTCCTTCTACCTTACATTGAGCTTCATTTCCCCGGTTTTGGTCATTTTTGTTAAATTTCCTTAAATGATTTTACTGATTCACACACTCATAAGATGGATAGATGAACGAAATTCAGGACGCTCCTTGGCAACGTCATTGGCCATATGTAGACGGACTTTCGTTATTCTAGCTGCCTTACAAGTATGGGAAAACGGAGGGTACATGTGGAAACACTATTGAAATTTCGGCCTAATTTATGATTCTTAAGCAATTTATGGCGAAACCCGTTGAGATACGGCAAAACCTCAAATAACCAAAATTATAGGTCATTTCATCGTCAACCTGCCTGCAAAGTTTCAAGACTGTAGCTGTCTGCTATGTTGGCAAAATTATTTTTCAACTGTTGCTAAGCGGACGAAATTTGATATGGATCGAAACGTTCACCCCTTTATATGGTATAAATAGGCGAGATACGAGAGAATGCCCCACACAGTACTGTAGGCGACTAAATGGGACGTCCGATGGTGAAATCCTTACCTCGATACGACTTACCGTTTGGACGCAATGAATTTCCAAATGCAAGTCTGCACTATTTAGCGTGCACATTGCCCGGCTCTATCTTATCCTATATATATAAAGCCACAAGGCTAACTGACTGACTGACTCACTGACATTAATGTTTGCCCACTTCCAAGTGAGCTAGGAACTTGAAATTCGGCAGTCTGACAGCTTTTAGGCTGCAACCCAAGGAAAAATTGCAAAAAGTACAATTTTTTTATATTTAGCCCCCCTTCCGCCCAATCAAAGAAATTTCGTGTTAGACCCTTCCAGATGAGCTAGGAACTTGAAATTCGGCAACCTGATGTATATGAGGCTGTAAACCAAGGAAAAATTCCAAACAGTTAATTTTTCTTGTATTTAGCCCCCCCACGGAATCAAAATATCGGACTCAAATTTCGGGTCAGACCCTTCAGTTCCAGACGAGCTAGGAACTTGAAATTCGGTAATCTGATAGCTATTCGGCTGTAACACCAGGAAAAAATGCAAAAAGCTGAATCTTTTCCTATTTAGCCCAACTCCACCCAATCAAAGTATCGGACTAAAATTTCGGGGTATATCCTTCCAGATGAGCTAGGAACTTGAAATTCAGCAATCTGATAGTTATTAGGCTGTAACCCCTGGAAAAAATCCGAAAAGCTAAAATTTTTAACAATTAACCCCCTCCCACCGAATCAATATATAGGACGGTGCAGGCTTTCGTTTCGAGCTCTCTTGTGGCCGAACGGTAATTGCTATCAATGAACGGATTGCACTTTCGACTCCTAAAATTAAGAGATCTACAACTTTGCTCCTATGACTTTTTGTCGTATCTCGACTCCTTCTACCTTACATTGAGCTTCATTTCCCCGGTTTTGGTCATTTTTGTTAAATTTCCTTAAATGATTTTACTGATTCACACACTCATAAGATGGATAGATGAACGAAATTCAGGACGCTCCTTGGCAACGTCATTGGCCATATGTAGACGGACTTTCGTTATTCTAGCTGCCTTACAAGTATGGGAAAACGGAGGGTACATGTGGAAACACTATTGAAATTTCGGCCTAATTTATGATTCTTAAGCAATTTATGGCGAAACCCGTTGAGATACGGCAAAACCTCAAATAACCAAAATTATAGGTCATTTCATCGTCAACCTGCCTGCAAAGTTTCAAGACTGTAGCTGTCTGCTATGTTGGCAAAATTATTTTTCAACTGTTGCTAAGCGGACGAAATTTGATATGGATCGAAACGTTCACCCCTTTATATGGTATAAATAGGCGAGATACGAGAGAATGCCCCACACAGTACTGTAGGCGACTAAATGGGACGTCCGATGGTGAAATCCTTACCTCGATACGACTTACCGTTTGGACGCAATGAATTTCCAAATGCAAGTCTGCACTATTTAGCGTGCACATTGCCCGGCTCTATCTTATCCTATATATATAAAGCCACAAGGCTAACTGACTGACTGACTCACTGACATTAATGTTTGCCCACTTCCAAGTGAGCTAGGAACTTGAAATTCGGCAGTCTGACAGCTTTTAGGCTGCAACCCAAGGAAAAATTGCAAAAAGTACAATTTTTTTATATTTAGCCCCCCTTCCGCCCAATCAAAGAAATTTCGTGTTAGACCCTTCCAGATGAGCTAGGAACTTGAAATTCGGCAACCTGATGTATATGAGGCTGTAAACCAAGGAAAAATTCCAAACAGTTAATTTTTCTTGTATTTAGCCCCCCCACGGAATCAAAATATCGGACTCAAATTTCGGGTCAGACCCTTCAGTTCCAGACGAGCTAGGAACTTGAAATTCGGTAATCTGATAGCTATTCGGCTGTAACACCAGGAAAAAATGCAAAAAGCTGAATCTTTTCCTATTTAGCCCAACTCCACCCAATCAAAGTATCGGACTAAAATTTCGGGGTATATCCTTCCAGATGAGCTAGGAACTTGAAATTCAGCAATCTGATAGTTATTAGGCTGTAACCCCTGGAAAAAATCCGAAAAGCTAAAATTTTTAACAATTAACCCCCTCCCACCGAATCAATATATAGGACGGTGCAGGCTTTCGTTTCGAGCTCTCTTGTGGCCGAACGGTAATTGCTATCAATGAACGGATTGCACTTTCGACTCCTAAAATTAAGAGATCTACAACTTTGCTCCTATGACTTTTTGTCGTATCTCGACTCCTTCTACCTTACATTGAGCTTCATTTCCCCGGTTTTGGTCATTTTTGTTAAATTTCCTTAAATGATTTTACTGATTCACACACTCATAAGATGGATAGATGAACGAAATTCAGGACGCTCCTTGGCAACGTCATTGGCCATATGTAGACGGACTTTCGTTATTCTAGCTGCCTTACAAGTATGGGAAAACGGAGGGTACATGTGGAAACACTATTGAAATTTCGGCCTAATTTATGATTCTTAAGCAATTTATGGCGAAACCCGTTGAGATACGGCAAAACCTCAAATAACCAAAATTATAGGTCATTTCATCGTCAACCTGCCTGCAAAGTTTCAAGACTGTAGCTGTCTGCTATGTTGGCAAAATTATTTTTCAACTGTTGCTAAGCGGACGAAATTTGATATGGATCGAAACGTTCACCCCTTTATATGGTATAAATAGGCGAGATACGAGAGAATGCCCCACACAGTACTGTAGGCGACTAAATGGGACGTCCGATGGTGAAATCCTTACCTCGATACGACTTACCGTTTGGACGCAATGAATTTCCAAATGCAAGTCTGCACTATTTAGCGTGCACATTGCCCGGCTCTATCTTATCCTATATATATAAAGCCACAAGGCTAACTGACTGACTGACTCACTGACATTAATGTTTGCCCACTTCCAAGTGAGCTAGGAACTTGAAATTCGGCAGTCTGACAGCTTTTAGGCTGCAACCCAAGGAAAAATTGCAAAAAGTACAATTTTTTTATATTTAGCCCCCCTTCCGCCCAATCAAAGAAATTTCGTGTTAGACCCTTCCAGATGAGCTAGGAACTTGAAATTCGGCAACCTGATGTATATGAGGCTGTAAACCAAGGAAAAATTCCAAACAGTTAATTTTTCTTGTATTTAGCCCCCCCACGGAATCAAAATATCGGACTCAAATTTCGGGTCAGACCCTTCAGTTCCAGACGAGCTAGGAACTTGAAATTCGGTAATCTGATAGCTATTCGGCTGTAACACCAGGAAAAAATGCAAAAAGCTGAATCTTTTCCTATTTAGCCCAACTCCACCCAATCAAAGTATCGGACTAAAATTTCGGGGTATATCCTTCCAGATGAGCTAGGAACTTGAAATTCAGCAATCTGATAGTTATTAGGCTGTAACCCCTGGAAAAAATCCGAAAAGCTAAAATTTTTAACAATTAACCCCCTCCCACCGAATCAATATATAGGACGGTGCAGGCTTTCGTTTCGAGCTCTCTTGTGGCCGAACGGTAATTGCTATCAATGAACGGATTGCACTTTCGACTCCTAAAATTAAGAGATCTACAACTTTGGTCTTATGACTTTTTGTCGTATCTCGACCCCTTCTACCTTAGATTGAGCTTCATTTTCCCGGTTTCGCAAAATTTTGTTAAATTTCCATAAATTATTTTCTGATTCACACACTCATAAGATGGATAGATGAACGAAATTCAGGACGCTCCTTGGCAACGTCATTGGCCATATGTAGACCGACTTTCGTTATTCTAGCTGCCTTACAAGTATGGGAAAACGGAGGGTACATGTGGAAACACTATTGAAATTTCGGCCTAATTTATGATTCTTAAGCAATTTATGGCGAAACCCGTTGAGATACGGCAAAACCTCAAATAACCAAAATTTTAGGTCATTTCATCGTCAACCTGCCTGCAAAGTTTCAAGACTGTAGCTGTCTGCTATGTTGGCAAAATTATTTTTCAACTGTTGCTAAGCGGACGAAATTTGATATGGATCGAAACGTTCACCCCTTTATATGGTATAAATAGGCGAGATACGAGAGAATGCCCCACACAGTACTGTAGGCGACTAAATGGGACGTCCGATGGTGAAATCCTTACCTCGATACGACTTACCGTTTGGACGCAATGAATTTCCAAATGCAAGTCTGCACTATTTAGCGTGCACATTGCCCGGCTCTATCTTATCCTATATATATAAAGCCACAAGGCTAACTGACTGACTGACTCACTGACATTAATGTTTGCCCACTTCCAAGTGAGCTAGGAACTTGAAATTCGGCAGTCTGACAGCTTTTAGGCTGCAACCCAAGGAAAAATTGCAAAAAGTACAATTTTTTTATATTTAGCCCCCCTTCCGCCCAATCAAAGAAATTTCGTGTTAGACCCTTCCAGATGAGCTAGGAACTTGAAATTCGGCAACCTGATGTATATGAGGCTGTAAACCAAGGAAAAATTCCAAACAGTTAATTTTTTTTGTATTTAGCCCCCCCACGGAATCAAAATATCGGACTCAAATTTCGGGTCAGACCCTTCAGTTCCAGACGAGCTAGGAACTTGAAATTCGGTAATCTGATAGCTATTCGGCTGTAACACCAGGAAAAAATGCAAAAAGCTGAATCTTTTCCTATTTAGCCCAACTCCACCCAATCAAAGTATCGGACTAAAATTTCGGGGTATATCCTTCCAGATGAGCTAGGAACTTGAAATTCAGCAATCTGATAGTTATTAGGCTGTAACCCCTGGAAAAAATCCGAAAAGCTAAAATTTTTAACAATTAACCCCCTCCCACCGAATCAATATATAGGACGGTGCAGGCTTTCGTTTCGAGCTCTCTTGTGGCCGAACGGTAATTGCTATCAATGAACGGATTGCACTTTCGACTCCTAAAATTAAGAGATCTACAACTTTGCTCCTATGACTTTTTGTCGTATCTCGACTCCTTCTACCTTACATTGAGCTTCATTTCCCCGGTTTTGGTCATTTTTGTTAAATTTCCTTAAATGATTTTACTGATTCACACACTCATAAGATGGATAGATGAACGAAATTCAGGACGCTCCTTGGCAACGTCATTGGCCATATGTAGACGGACTTTCGTTATTCTAGCTGCCTTACAAGTATGGGAAAACGGAGGGTACATGTGGAAACACTATTGAAATTTCGGCCTAATTTATGATTCTTAAGCAATTTATGGCGAAACCCGTTGAGATACGGCAAAACCTCAAATAACCAAAATTATAGGTCATTTCATCGTCAACCTGCCTGCAAAGTTTCAAGACTGTAGCTGTCTGCTATGTTGGCAAAATTATTTTTCAACTGTTGCTAAGCGGACGAAATTTGATATGGATCGAAACGTTCACCCCTTTATATGGTATAAATAGGCGAGATACGAGAGAATGCCCCACACAGTACTGTAGGCGACTAAATGGGACGTCCGATGGTGAAATCCTTACCTCGATACGACTTACCGTTTGGACGCAATGAATTTCCAAATGCAAGTCTGCACTATTTAGCGTGCACATTGCCCGGCTCTATCTTATCCTATATATATAAAGCCACAAGGCTAACTGACTGACTGACTCACTGACATTAATGTTTGCCCACTTCCAAGTGAGCTAGGAACTTGAAATTCGGCAGTCTGACAGCTTTTAGGCTGCAACCCAAGGAAAAATTGCAAAAAGTACAATTTTTTTATATTTAGCCCCCCTTCCGCCCAATCAAAGAAATTTCGTGTTAGACCCTTCCAGATGAGCTAGGAACTTGAAATTCGGCAACCTGATGTATATGAGGCTATAAACCAAGGAAAAATTCCAAACAGTTAATTTTTCTTGTATTTAGCCCCCCCACGGAATCAAAATATCGGACTCAAATTTCGGGTCAGACCCTTCAGTTCCAGACGAGCTAGGAACTTGAAATTCGGTAATCTGATAGCTATTCGGCTGTAACACCAGGAAAAAATGCAAAAAGCTGAATCTTTTCCTATTTAGCCCAACTCCACCCAATCAAAGTATCGGACTAAAATTTCGGGGTATATCCTTCCAGATGAGCTAGGAACTTGAAATTCAGCAATCTGATAGTTATTAGGCTGTAACCCCTGGAAAAAATCCGAAAAGCTAAAATTTTTAACAATTAACCCCCTCCCACCGAATCAATATATAGGACGGTGCAGGCTTTCGTTTCGAGCTCTCTTGTGGCCGAACGGTAATTGCTATCAATGAACGGATTGCACTTTCGACTCCTAAAATTAAGAGATCTACAACTTTGCTCCTATGACTTTTTGTCGTATCTCGACTCCTTCTACCTTACATTGAGCTTCATTTCCCCGGTTTTGGTCATTTTTGTTAAATTTCCTTAAATGATTTTACTGATTCACACACTCATAAGATGGATAGATGAACGAAATTCAGGACGCTCCTTGGCAACGTCATTGGCCATATGTAGACGGACTTTCGTTATTCTAGCTGCCTTACAAGTATGGGAAAACGGAGGGTACATGTGGAAACACTATTGAAATTTCGGCCTAATTTATGATTCTTAAGCAATTTATGGCGAAACCCGTTGAGATACGGCAAAACCTCAAATAACCAAAATTATAGGTCATTTCATCGTCAACCTGCCTGCAAAGTTTCAAGACTGTAGCTGTCTGCTATGTTGGCAAAATTATTTTTCAACTGTTGCTAAGCGGACGAAATTTGATATGGATCGAAACGTTCACCCCTTTATATGGTATAAATAGGCGAGATACGAGAGAATGCCCCACACAGTACTGTAGGCGACTAAATGGGACGTCCGATGGTGAAATCCTTACCTCGATACGACTTACCGTTTGGACGCAATGAATTTCCAAATGCAAGTCTGCACTATTTAGCGTGCACATTGCCCGGCTCTATCTTATCCTATATATATAAAGCCACAAGGCTAACTGACTGACTGACTCACTGACATTAATGTTTGCCCACTTCCAAGTGAGCTAGGAACTTGAAATTCGGCAGTCTGACAGCTTTTAGGCTGCAACCCAAGGAAAAATTGCAAAAAGTACAATTTTTTTATATTTAGCCCCCCTTCCGCCCAATCAAAGAAATTTCGTGTTAGACCCTTCCAGATGAGCTAGGAACTTGAAATTCGGCAACCTGATGTATATGAGGCTGTAAACCAAGGAAAAATTCCAAACAGTTAATTTTTCTTGTATTTAGCCCCCCCACGGAATCAAAATATCGGACTCAAATTTCGGGTCAGACCCTTCAGTTCCAGACGAGCTAGGAACTTGAAATTCGGTAATCTGATAGCTATTCGGCTGTAACACCAGGAAAAAATGCAAAAAGCTGAATCTTTTCCTATTTAGCCCAACTCCACCCAATCAAAGTATCGGACTAAAATTTCGGGGTATATCCTTCCAGATGAGCTAGGAACTTGAAATTCAGCAATCTGATAGTTATTAGGCTGTAACCCCTGGAAAAAATCCGAAAAGCTAAAATTTTTAACAATTAACCCCCTCCCACCGAATCAATATATAGGACGGTGCAGGCTTTCGTTTCGAGCTCTCTTGTGGCCGAACGGTAATTGCTATCAATGAACGGATTGCACTTTCGACTCCTAAAATTAAGAGATCTACAACTTTGGTCTTATGACTTTTTGTCGTATCTCGACCCCTTCTACCTTAGATTGAGCTTCATTTTCCCGGTTTCGCAAAATTTTGTTAAATTTCCATAAATTATTTTCTGATTCACACACTCATAAGATGGATAGATGAACGAAATTCAGGACGCTCCTTGGCAACGTCATTGGCCATATGTAGACCGACTTTCGTTATTCTAGCTGCCTTACAAGTATGGGAAAACGGAGGGTACATGTGGAAACACTATTGAAATTTCGGCCTAATTTATGATTCTTAAGCAATTTATGGCGAAACCCGTTGAGATACGGCAAAACCTCAAATAACCAAAATTTTAGGTCATTTCATCGTCAACCTGCCTGCAAAGTTTCAAGACTGTAGCTGTCTGCTATGTTGGCAAAATTATTTTTCAACTGTTGCTAAGCGGACGAAATTTGATATGGATCGAAACGTTCACCCCTTTATATGGTATAAATAGGCGAGATACGAGAGAATGCCCCACACAGTACTGTAGGCGACTAAATGGGACGTCCGATGGTGAAATCCTTACCTCGATACGACTTACCGTTTGGACGCAATGAATTTCCAAATGCAAGTCTGCACTATTTAGCGTGCACATTGCCCGGCTCTATCTTATCCTATATATATAAAGCCACAAGGCTAACTGACTGACTGACTCACTGACATTAATGTTTGCCCACTTCCAAGTGAGCTAGGAACTTGAAATTCGGCAGTCTGACAGCTTTTAGGCTGCAACCCAAGGAAAAATTGCAAAAAGTACAATTTTTTTATATTTAGCCCCCCTTCCGCCCAATCAAAGAAATTTCGTGTTAGACCCTTCCAGATGAGCTAGGAACTTGAAATTCGGCAACCTGATGTATATGAGGCTGTAAACCAAGGAAAAATTCCAAACAGTTAATTTTTTTTGTATTTAGCCCCCCCACGGAATCAAAATATCGGACTCAAATTTCGGGTCAGACCCTTCAGTTCCAGACGAGCTAGGAACTTGAAATTCGGTAATCTGATAGCTATTCGGCTGTAACACCAGGAAAAAATGCAAAAAGCTGAATCTTTTCCTATTTAGCCCAACTCCACCCAATCAAAGTATCGGACTAAAATTTCGGGGTATATCCTTCCAGATGAGCTAGGAACTTGAAATTCAGCAATCTGATAGTTATTAGGCTGTAACCCCTGGAAAAAATCCGAAAAGCTAAAATTTTTAACAATTAACCCCCTCCCACCGAATCAATATATAGGACGGTGCAGGCTTTCGTTTCGAGCTCTCTTGTGGCCGAACGGTAATTGCTATCAATGAACGGATTGCACTTTCGACTCCTAAAATTAAGAGATCTACAACTTTGCTCCTATGACTTTTTGTCGTATCTCGACTCCTTCTACCTTACATTGAGCTTCATTTCCCCGGTTTTGGTCATTTTTGTTAAATTTCCTTAAATGATTTTACTGATTCACACACTCATAAGATGGATAGATGAACGAAATTCAGGACGCTCCTTGGCAACGTCATTGGCCATATGTAGACGGACTTTCGTTATTCTAGCTGCCTTACAAGTATGGGAAAACGGAGGGTACATGTGGAAACACTATTGAAATTTCGGCCTAATTTATGATTCTTAAGCAATTTATGGCGAAACCCGTTGAGATACGGCAAAACCTCAAATAACCAAAATTATAGGTCATTTCATCGTCAACCTGCCTGCAAAGTTTCAAGACTGTAGCTGTCTGCTATGTTGGCAAAATTATTTTTCAACTGTTGCTAAGCGGACGAAATTTGATATGGATCGAAACGTTCACCCCTTTATATGGTATAAATAGGCGAGATACGAGAGAATGCCCCACACAGTACTGTAGGCGACTAAATGGGACGTCCGATGGTGAAATCCTTACCTCGATACGACTTACCGTTTGGACGCAATGAATTTCCAAATGCAAGTCTGCACTATTTAGCGTGCACATTGCCCGGCTCTATCTTATCCTATATATATAAAGCCACAAGGCTAACTGACTGACTGACTCACTGACATTAATGTTTGCCCACTTCCAAGTGAGCTAGGAACTTGAAATTCGGCAGTCTGACAGCTTTTAGGCTGCAACCCAAGGAAAAATTGCAAAAAGTACAATTTTTTTATATTTAGCCCCCCTTCCGCCCAATCAAAGAAATTTCGTGTTAGACCCTTCCAGATGAGCTAGGAACTTGAAATTCGGCAACCTGATGTATATGAGGCTGTAAACCAAGGAAAAATTCCAAACAGTTAATTTTTCTTGTATTTAGCCCCCCCACGGAATCAAAATATCGGACTCAAATTTCGGGTCAGACCCTTCAGTTCCAGACGAGCTAGGAACTTGAAATTCGGTAATCTGATAGCTATTCGGCTGTAACACCAGGAAAAAATGCAAAAAGCTGAATCTTTTCCTATTTAGCCCAACTCCACCCAATCAAAGTATCGGACTAAAATTTCGGGGTATATCCTTCCAGATGAGCTAGGAACTTGAAATTCAGCAATCTGATAGTTATTA
Organism: Anabrus simplex; assembly: GCF_040414725.1. Taxonomy (NCBI): domain Eukaryota; kingdom Metazoa; phylum Arthropoda; class Insecta; order Orthoptera; family Tettigoniidae; genus Anabrus; species Anabrus simplex. The sequence continues at coordinate 395,434,906 of NC_090269.1, forward strand.
GGCTGTAACCCCTGGAAAAAATCCGAAAAGCTAAAATTTTTAACAATTAACCCCCTCCCACCGAATCAATATATAGGACGGTGCAGGCTTTCGTTTCGAGCTCTCTTGTGGCCGAACGGTAATTGCTATCAATGAACGGATTGCACTTTCGACTCCTAAAATTAAGAGATCTACAACTTTGGTCTTATGACTTTTTGTCGTATCTCGACCCCTTCTACCTTAGATTGAGCTTCATTTTCCCGGTTTCGCAAAATTTTGTTAAATTTCCATAAATTATTTTCTGATTCACACACTCATAAGATGGATAGATGAACGAAATTCAGGACGCTCCTTGGCAACGTCATTGGCCATATGTAGACCGACTTTCGTTATTCTAGCTGCCTTACAAGTATGGGAAAACGGAGGGTACATGTGGAAACACTATTGAAATTTCGGCCTAATTTATGATTCTTAAGCAATTTATGGCGAAACCCGTTGAGATACGGCAAAACCTCAAATAACCAAAATTTTAGGTCATTTCATCGTCAACCTGCCTGCAAAGTTTCAAGACTGTAGCTGTCTGCTATGTTGGCAAAATTATTTTTCAACTGTTGCTAAGCGGACGAAATTTGATATGGATCGAAACGTTCACCCCTTTATATGGTATAAATAGGCGAGATACGAGAGAATGCCCCACACAGTACTGTAGGCGACTAAATGGGACGTCCGATGGTGAAATCCTTACCTCGATACGACTTACCGTTTGGACGCAATGAATTTCCAAATGCAAGTCTGCACTATTTAGCGTGCACATTGCCCGGCTCTATCTTATCCTATATATATAAAGCCACAAGGCTAACTGACTGACTGACTCACTGACATTAATGTTTGCCCACTTCCAAGTGAGCTAGGAACTTGAAATTCGGCAGTCTGACAGCTTTTAGGCTGCAACCCAAGGAAAAATTGCAAAAAGTACAATTTTTTTATATTTAGCCCCCCTTCCGCCCAATCAAAGAAATTTCGTGTTAGACCCTTCCAGATGAGCTAGGAACTTGAAATTCGGCAACCTGATGTATATGAGGCTGTAAACCAAGGAAAAATTCCAAACAGTTAATTTTTTTTGTATTTAGCCCCCCCACGGAATCAAAATATCGGACTCAAATTTCGGGTCAGACCCTTCAGTTCCAGACGAGCTAGGAACTTGAAATTCGGTAATCTGATAGCTATTCGGCTGTAACACCAGGAAAAAATGCAAAAAGCTGAATCTTTTCCTATTTAGCCCAACTCCACCCAATCAAAGTATCGGACTAAAATTTCGGGGTATATCCTTCCAGATGAGCTAGGAACTTGAAATTCAGCAATCTGATAGTTATTAGGCTGTAACCCCTGGAAAAAATCCGAAAAGCTAAAATTTTTAACAATTAACCCCCTCCCACCGAATCAATATATAGGACGGTGCAGGCTTTCGTTTCGAGCTCTCTTGTGGCCGAACGGTAATTGCTATCAATGAACGGATTGCACTTTCGACTCCTAAAATTAAGAGATCTACAACTTTGGTCTTATGACTTTTTGTCGTATCTCGACCCCTTCTACCTTAGATTGAGCTTCATTTTCCCGGTTTCGCAAAATTTTGTTAAATTTCCATAAATTATTTTCTGATTCACACACTCATAAGATGGATAGATGAACGAAATTCAGGACGCTCCTTGGCAACGTCATTGGCCATATGTAGACGGACTTTCGTTATTCTAGCTGCCTTACAAGTATGGGAAAACGGAGGGTACATGTGGAAACACTATTGAAATTTCGGCCTAATTTATGATTCTTAAGCAATTTATGGCGAAACCCGTTGAGATACGGCAAAACCTCAAATAACCAAAATTATAGGTCATTTCATCGTCAACCTGCCTGCAAAGTTTCAAGACTGTAGCTGTCTGCTATGTTGGCAAAATTATTTTTCAACTGTTGCTAAGCGGACGAAATTTGATATGGATCGAAACGTTCACCCCTTTATATGGTATAAATAGGCGAGATACGAGAGAATGCCCCACACAGTACTGTAGGCGACTAAATGGGACGTCCGATGGTGAAATCCTTACCTCGATACGACTTACCGTTTGGACGCAATGAATTTCCAAATGCAAGTCTGCACTATTTAGCGTGCACATTGCCCGGCTCTATCTTATCCTATATATATAAAGCCACAAGGCTAACTGACTGACTGACTCACTGACATTAATGTTTGCCCACTTCCAAGTGAGCTAGGAACTTGAAATTCGGCAGTCTGACAGCTTTTAGGCTGCAACCCAAGGAAAAATTGCAAAAAGTACAATTTTTTTATATTTAGCCCCCCTTCCGCCCAATCAAAGAAATTTCGTGTTAGACCCTTCCAGATGAGCTAGGAACTTGAAATTCGGCAACCTGATGTATATGAGGCTATAAACCAAGGAAAAATTCCAAACAGTTAATTTTTCTTGTATTTAGCCCCCCCACGGAATCAAAATATCGGACTCAAATTTCGGGTCAGACCCTTCAGTTCCAGACGAGCTAGGAACTTGAAATTCGGTAATCTGATAGCTATTCGGCTGTAACACCAGGAAAAAATGCAAAAAGCTGAATCTTTTCCTATTTAGCCCAACTCCACCCAATCAAAGTATCGGACTAAAATTTCGGGGTATATCCTTCCAGATGAGCTAGGAACTTGAAATTCAGCAATCTGATAGTTATTAGGCTGTAACCCCTGGAAAAAATCCGAAAAGCTAAAATTTTTAACAATTAACCCCCTCCCACCGAATCAATATATAGGACGGTGCAGGCTTTCGTTTCGAGCTCTCTTGTGGCCGAACGGTAATTGCTATCAATGAACGGATTGCACTTTCGACTCCTAAAATTAAGAGATCTACAACTTTGCTCCTATGACTTTTTGTCGTATCTCGACTCCTTCTACCTTACATTGAGCTTCATTTCCCCGGTTTTGGTCATTTTTGTTAAATTTCCTTAAATGATTTTACTGATTCACACACTCATAAGATGGATAGATGAACGAAATTCAGGACGCTCCTTGGCAACGTCATTGGCCATATGTAGACGGACTTTCGTTATTCTAGCTGCCTTACAAGTATGGGAAAACGGAGGGTACATGTGGAAACACTATTGAAATTTCGGCCTAATTTATGATTCTTAAGCAATTTATGGCGAAACCCGTTGAGATACGGCAAAACCTCAAATAACCAAAATTATAGGTCATTTCATCGTCAACCTGCCTGCAAAGTTTCAAGACTGTAGCTGTCTGCTATGTTGGCAAAATTATTTTTCAACTGTTGCTAAGCGGACGAAATTTGATATGGATCGAAACGTTCACCCCTTTATATGGTATAAATAGGCGAGATACGAGAGAATGCCCCACACAGTACTGTAGGCGACTAAATGGGACGTCCGATGGTGAAATCCTTACCTCGATACGACTTACCGTTTGGACGCAATGAATTTCCAAATGCAAGTCTGCACTATTTAGCGTGCACATTGCCCGGCTCTATCTTATCCTATATATATAAAGCCACAAGGCTAACTGACTGACTGACTCACTGACATTAATGTTTGCCCACTTCCAAGTGAGCTAGGAACTTGAAATTCGGCAGTCTGACAGCTTTTAGGCTGCAACCCAAGGAAAAATTGCAAAAAGTACAATTTTTTTATATTTAGCCCCCCTTCCGCCCAATCAAAGAAATTTCGTGTTAGACCCTTCCAGATGAGCTAGGAACTTGAAATTCGGCAACCTGATGTATATGAGGCTGTAAACCAAGGAAAAATTCCAAACAGTTAATTTTTCTTGTATTTAGCCCCCCCACGGAATCAAAATATCGGACTCAAATTTCGGGTCAGACCCTTCAGTTCCAGACGAGCTAGGAACTTGAAATTCGGTAATCTGATAGCTATTCGGCTGTAACACCAGGAAAAAATGCAAAAAGCTGAATCTTTTCCTATTTAGCCCAACTCCACCCAATCAAAGTATCGGACTAAAATTTCGGGGTATATCCTTCCAGATGAGCTAGGAACTTGAAATTCAGCAATCTGATAGTTATTAGGCTGTAACCCCTGGAAAAAATCCGAAAGGCTAAAATTTTTAACAATTAACCCCCTCCCACCGAATCAATATATAGGACGGTGCAGGCTTTCGTTTCGAGCTCTCTTGTGGCCGAACGGTAATTGCTATCAATGAACGGATTGCACTTTCGACTCCTAAAATTAAGAGATCTACAACTTTGCTCCTATGACTTTTTGTCGTATCTCGACTCCTTCTACCTTACATTGAGCTTCATTTCCCCGGTTTTGGTCATTTTTGTTAAATTTCCTTAAATGATTTTACTGATTCACACACTCATAAGATGGATAGATGAACGAAATTCAGGACGCTCCTTGGCAACGTCATTGGCCATATGTAGACGGACTTTCGTTATTCTAGCTGCCTTACAAGTATGGGAAAACGGAGGGTACATGTGGAAACACTATTGAAATTTCGGCCTAATTTATGATTCTTAAGCAATTTATGGCGAAACCCGTTGAGATACGGCAAAACCTCAAATAACCAAAATTATAGGTCATTTCATCGTCAACCTGCCTGCAAAGTTTCAAGACTGTAGCTGTCTGCTATGTTGGCAAAATTATTTTTCAACTGTTGCTAAGCGGACGAAATTTGATATGGATCGAAACGTTCACCCCTTTATATGGTATAAATAGGCGAGATACGAGAGAATGCCCCACACAGTACTGTAGGCGACTAAATGGGACGTCCGATGGTGAAATCCTTACCTCGATACGACTTACCGTTTGGACGCAATGAATTTCCAAATGCAAGTCTGCACTATTTAGCGTGCACATTGCCCGGCTCTATCTTATCCTATATATATAAAGCCACAAGGCTAACTGACTGACTGACTCACTGACATTAATGTTTGCCCACTTCCAAGTGAGCTAGGAACTTGAAATTCGGCAGTCTGACAGCTTTTAGGCTGCAACCCAAGGAAAAATTGCAAAAAGTACAATTTTTTTATATTTAGCCCCCCTTCCGCCCAATCAAAGAAATTTCGTGTTAGACCCTTCCAGATGAGCTAGGAACTTGAAATTCGGCAACCTGATGTATATGAGGCTGTAAACCAAGGAAAAATTCCAAACAGTTAATTTTTCTTGTATTTAGCCCCCCCACGGAATCAAAATATCGGACTCAAATTTCGGGTCAGACCCTTCAGTTCCAGACGAGCTAGGAACTTGAAATTCGGTAATCTGATAGCTATTCGGCTGTAACACCAGGAAAAAATGCAAAAAGCTGAATCTTTTCCTATTTAGCCCAACTCCACCCAATCAAAGTATCGGACTAAAATTTCGGGGTATATCCTTCCAGATGAGCTAGGAACTTGAAATTCAGCAATCTGATAGTTATTAGGCTGTAACCCCTGGAAAAAATCCGAAAGGCTAAAATTTTTAACAATTAACCCCCTCCCACCGAATCAATATATAGGACGGTGCAGGCTTTCGTTTCGAGCTCTCTTGTGGCCGAACGGTAATTGCTATCAATGAACGGATTGCACTTTCGACTCCTAAAATTAAGAGATCTACAACTTTGCTCCTATGACTTTTTGTCGTATCTCGACTCCTTCTACCTTACATTGAGCTTCATTTCCCCGGTTTTGGTCATTTTTGTTAAATTTCCTTAAATGATTTTACTGATTCACACACTCATAAGATGGATAGATGAACGAAATTCAGGACGCTCCTTGGCAACGTCATTGGCCATATGTAGACGGACTTTCGTTATTCTAGCTGCCTTACAAGTATGGGAAAACGGAGGGTACATGTGGAAACACTATTGAAATTTCGGCCTAATTTATGATTCTTAAGCAATTTATGGCGAAACCCGTTGAGATACGGCAAAACCTCAAATAACCAAAATTATAGGTCATTTCATCGTCAACCTGCCTGCAAAGTTTCAAGACTGTAGCTGTCTGCTATGTTGGCAAAATTATTTTTCAACTGTTGCTAAGCGGACGAAATTTGATATGGATCGAAACGTTCACCCCTTTATATGGTATAAATAGGCGAGATACGAGAGAATGCCCCACACAGTACTGTAGGCGACTAAATGGGACGTCCGATGGTGAAATCCTTACCTCGATACGACTTACCGTTTGGACGCAATGAATTTCCAAATGCAAGTCTGCACTATTTAGCGTGCACATTGCCCGGCTCTATCTTATCCTATATATATAAAGCCACAAGGCTAACTGACTGACTGACTCACTGACATTAATGTTTGCCCACTTCCAAGTGAGCTAGGAACTTGAAATTCGGCAGTCTGACAGCTTTTAGGCTGCAACCCAAGGAAAAATTGCAAAAAGTACAATTTTTTTATATTTAGCCCCCCTTCCGCCCAATCAAAGAAATTTCGTGTTAGACCCTTCCAGATGAGCTAGGAACTTGAAATTCGGCAACCTGATGTATATGAGGCTGTAAACCAAGGAAAAATTCCAAACAGTTAATTTTTCTTGTATTTAGCCCCCCCACGGAATCAAAATATCGGACTCAAATTTCGGGTCAGACCCTTCAGTTCCAGACGAGCTAGGAACTTGAAATTCGGTAATCTGATAGCTATTCGGCTGTAACACCAGGAAAAAATGCAAAAAGCTGAATCTTTTCCTATTTAGCCCAACTCCACCCAATCAAAGTATCGGACTAAAATTTCGGGGTATATCCTTCCAGATGAGCTAGGAACTTGAAATTCAGCAATCTGATAGTTATTAGGCTGTAACCCCTGGAAAAAATCCGAAAAGCTAAAATTTTTAACAATTAACCCCCTCCCACCGAATCAATATATAGGACGGTGCAGGCTTTCGTTTCGAGCTCTCTTGTGGCCGAACGGTAATTGCTATCAATGAACGGATTGCACTTTCGACTCCTAAAATTAAGAGATCTACAACTTTGGTCTTATGACTTTTTGTCGTATCTCGACCCCTTCTACCTTAGATTGAGCTTCATTTTCCCGGTTTCGCAAAATTTTGTTAAATTTCCATAAATTATTTTCTGATTCACACACTCATAAGATGGATAGATGAACGAAATTCAGGACGCTCCTTGGCAACGTCATTGGCCATATGTAGACCGACTTTCGTTATTCTAGCTGCCTTACAAGTATGGGAAAACGGAGGGTACATGTGGAAACACTATTGAAATTTCGGCCTAATTTATGATTCTTAAGCAATTTATGGCGAAACCCGTTGAGATACGGCAAAACCTCAAATAACCAAAATTTTAGGTCATTTCATCGTCAACCTGCCTGCAAAGTTTCAAGACTGTAGCTGTCTGCTATGTTGGCAAAATTATTTTTCAACTGTTGCTAAGCGGACGAAATTTGATATGGATCGAAACGTTCACCCCTTTATATGGTATAAATAGGCGAGATACGAGAGAATGCCCCACACAGTACTGTAGGCGACTAAATGGGACGTCCGATGGTGAAATCCTTACCTCGATACGACTTACCGTTTGGACGCAATGAATTTCCAAATGCAAGTCTGCACTATTTAGCGTGCACATTGCCCGGCTCTATCTTATCCTATATATATAAAGCCACAAGGCTAACTGACTGACTGACTCACTGACATTAATGTTTGCCCACTTCCAAGTGAGCTAGGAACTTGAAATTCGGCAGTCTGACAGCTTTTAGGCTGCAACCCAAGGAAAAATTGCAAAAAGTACAATTTTTTTATATTTAGCCCCCCTTCCGCCCAATCAAAGAAATTTCGTGTTAGACCCTTCCAGATGAGCTAGGAACTTGAAATTCGGCAACCTGATGTATATGAGGCTGTAAACCAAGGAAAAATTCCAAACAGTTAATTTTTTTTGTATTTAGCCCCCCCACGGAATCAAAATATCGGACTCAAATTTCGGGTCAGACCCTTCAGTTCCAGACGAGCTAGGAACTTGAAATTCGGTAATCTGATAGCTATTCGGCTGTAACACCAGGAAAAAATGCAAAAAGCTGAATCTTTTCCTATTTAGCCCAACTCCACCCAATCAAAGTATCGGACTAAAATTTCGGGGTATATCCTTCCAGATGAGCTAGGAACTTGAAATTCAGCAATCTGATAGTTATTAGGCTGTAACCCCTGGAAAAAATCCGAAAAGCTAAAATTTTTAACAATTAACCCCCTCCCACCGAATCAATATATAGGACGGTGCAGGCTTTCGTTTCGAGCTCTCTTGTGGCCGAACGGTAATTGCTATCAATGAACGGATTGCACTTTCGACTCCTAAAATTAAGAGATCTACAACTTTGCTCCTATGACTTTTTGTCGTATCTCGACTCCTTCTACCTTACATTGAGCTTCATTTCCCCGGTTTTGGTCATTTTTGTTAAATTTCCTTAAATGATTTTACTGATTCACACACTCATAAGATGGATAGATGAACGAAATTCAGGACGCTCCTTGGCAACGTCATTGGCCATATGTAGACGGACTTTCGTTATTCTAGCTGCCTTACAAGTATGGGAAAACGGAGGGTACATGTGGAAACACTATTGAAATTTCGGCCTAATTTATGATTCTTAAGCAATTTATGGCGAAACCCGTTGAGATACGGCAAAACCTCAAATAACCAAAATTATAGGTCATTTCATCGTCAACCTGCCTGCAAAGTTTCAAGACTGTAGCTGTCTGCTATGTTGGCAAAATTATTTTTCAACTGTTGCTAAGCGGACGAAATTTGATATGGATCGAAACGTTCACCCCTTTATATGGTATAAATAGGCGAGATACGAGAGAATGCCCCACACAGTACTGTAGGCGACTAAATGGGACGTCCGATGGTGAAATCCTTACCTCGATACGACTTACCGTTTGGACGCAATGAATTTCCAAATGCAAGTCTGCACTATTTAGCGTGCACATTGCCCGGCTCTATCTTATCCTATATATATAAAGCCACAAGGCTAACTGACTGACTGACTCACTGACATTAATGTTTGCCCACTTCCAAGTGAGCTAGGAACTTGAAATTCGGCAGTCTGACAGCTTTTAGGCTGCAACCCAAGGAAAAATTGCAAAAAGTACAATTTTTTTATATTTAGCCCCCCTTCCGCCCAATCAAAGAAATTTCGTGTTAGACCCTTCCAGATGAGCTAGGAACTTGAAATTCGGCAACCTGATGTATATGAGGCTATAAACCAAGGAAAAATTCCAAACAGTTAATTTTTCTTGTATTTAGCCCCCCCACGGAATCAAAATATCGGACTCAAATTTCGGGTCAGACCCTTCAGTTCCAGACGAGCTAGGAACTTGAAATTCGGTAATCTGATAGCTATTCGGCTGTAACACCAGGAAAAAATGCAAAAAGCTGAATCTTTTCCTATTTAGCCCAACTCCACCCAATCAAAGTATCGGACTAAAATTTCGGGGTATATCCTTCCAGATGAGCTAGGAACTTGAAATTCAGCAATCTGATAGTTATTAGGCTGTAACCCCTGGAAAAAATCCGAAAAGCTAAAATTTTTAACAATTAACCCCCTCCCACCGAATCAATATATAGGACGGTGCAGGCTTTCGTTTCGAGCTCTCTTGTGGCCGAACGGTAATTGCTATCAATGAACGGATTGCACTTTCGACTCCTAAAATTAAGAGATCTACAACTTTGCTCCTATGACTTTTTGTCGTATCTCGACTCCTTCTACCTTACATTGAGCTTCATTTCCCCGGTTTTGGTCATTTTTGTTAAATTTCCTTAAATGATTTTACTGATTCACACACTCATAAGATGGATAGATGAACGAAATTCAGGACGCTCCTTGGCAACGTCATTGGCCATATGTAGACGGACTTTCGTTATTCTAGCTGCCTTACAAGTATGGGAAAACGGAGGGTACATGTGGAAACACTATTGAAATTTCGGCCTAATTTATGATTCTTAAGCAATTTATGGCGAAACCCGTTGAGATACGGCAAAACCTCAAATAACCAAAATTATAGGTCATTTCATCGTCAACCTGCCTGCAAAGTTTCAAGACTGTAGCTGTCTGCTATGTTGGCAAAATTATTTTTCAACTGTTGCTAAGCGGACGAAATTTGATATGGATCGAAACGTTCACCCCTTTATATGGTATAAATAGGCGAGATACGAGAGAATGCCCCACACAGTACTGTAGGCGACTAAATGGGACGTCCGATGGTGAAATCCTTACCTCGATACGACTTACCGTTTGGACGCAATGAATTTCCAAATGCAAGTCTGCACTATTTAGCGTGCACATTGCCCGGCTCTATCTTATCCTATATATATAAAGCCACAAGGCTAACTGACTGACTGACTCACTGACATTAATGTTTGCCCACTTCCAAGTGAGCTAGGAACTTGAAATTCGGCAGTCTGACAGCTTTTAGGCTGCAACCCAAGGAAAAATTGCAAAAAGTACAATTTTTTTATATTTAGCCCCCCTTCCGCCCAATCAAAGAAATTTCGTGTTAGACCCTTCCAGATGAGCTAGGAACTTGAAATTCGGCAACCTGATGTATATGAGGCTATAAACCAAGGAAAAATTCCAAACAGTTAATTTTTCTTGTATTTAGCCCCCCCACGGAATCAAAATATCGGACTCAAATTTCGGGTCAGACCCTTCAGTTCCAGACGAGCTAGGAACTTGAAATTCGGTAATCTGATAGCTATTCGGCTGTAACACCAGGAAAAAATGCAAAAAGCTGAATCTTTTCCTATTTAGCCCAACTCCACCCAATCAAAGTATCGGACTAAAATTTCGGGGTATATCCTTCCAGATGAGCTAGGAACTTGAAATTCAGCAATCTGATAGTTATTAGGCTGTAACCCCTGGAAAAAATCCGAAAAGCTAAAATTTTTAACAATTAACCCCCTCCCACCGAATCAATATATAGGACGGTGCAGGCTTTCGTTTCGAGCTCTCTTGTGGCCGAACGGTAATTGCTATCAATGAACGGATTGCACTTTCGACTCCTAAAATTAAGAGATCTACAACTTTGCTCCTATGACTTTTTGTCGTATCTCGACTCCTTCTACCTTACATTGAGCTTCATTTCCCCGGTTTTGGTCATTTTTGTTAAATTTCCTTAAATGATTTTACTGATTCACACACTCATAAGATGGATAGATGAACGAAATTCAGGACGCTCCTTGGCAACGTCATTGGCCATATGTAGACGGACTTTCGTTATTCTAGCTGCCTTACAAGTATGGGAAAACGGAGGGTACATGTGGAAACACTATTGAAATTTCGGCCTAATTTATGATTCTTAAGCAATTTATGGCGAAACCCGTTGAGATACGGCAAAACCTCAAATAACCAAAATTATAGGTCATTTCATCGTCAACCTGCCTGCAAAGTTTCAAGACTGTAGCTGTCTGCTATGTTGGCAAAATTATTTTTCAACTGTTGCTAAGCGGACGAAATTTGATATGGATCGAAACGTTCACCCCTTTATATGGTATAAATAGGCGAGATACGAGAGAATGCCCCACACAGTACTGTAGGCGACTAAATGGGACGTCCGATGGTGAAATCCTTACCTCGATACGACTTACCGTTTGGACGCAATGAATTTCCAAATGCAAGTCTGCACTATTTAGCGTGCACATTGCCCGGCTCTATCTTATCCTATATATATAAAGCCACAAGGCTAACTGACTGACTGACTCACTGACATTAATGTTTGCCCACTTCCAAGTGAGCTAGGAACTTGAAATTCGGCAGTCTGACAGCTTTTAGGCTGCAACCCAAGGAAAAATTGCAAAAAGTACAATTTTTTTATATTTAGCCCCCCTTCCGCCCAATCAAAGAAATTTCGTGTTAGACCCTTCCAGATGAGCTAGGAACTTGAAATTCGGCAACCTGATGTATATGAGGCTGTAAACCAAGGAAAAATTCCAAACAGTTAATTTTTCTTGTATTTAGCCCCCCCACGGAATCAAAATATCGGACTCAAATTTCGGGTCAGACCCTTCAGTTCCAGACGAGCTAGGAACTTGAAATTCGGTAATCTGATAGCTATTCGGCTGTAACACCAGGAAAAAATGCAAAAAGCTGAATCTTTTCCTATTTAGCCCAACTCCACCCAATCAAAGTATCGGACTAAAATTTCGGGGTATATCCTTCCAGATGAGCTAGGAACTTGAAATTCAGCAATCTGATAGTTATTAGGCTGTAACCCCTGGAAAAAATCCGAAAAGCTAAAATTTTTAACAATTAACCCCCTCCCACCGAATCAATATATAGGACGGTGCAGGCTTTCGTTTCGAGCTCTCTTGTGGCCGAACGGTAATTGCTATCAATGAACGGATTGCACTTTCGACTCCTAAAATTAAGAGATCTACAACTTTGGTCTTATGACTTTTTGTCGTATCTCGACCCCTTCTACCTTAGATTGAGCTTCATTTTCCCGGTTTCGCAAAATTTTGTTAAATTTCCATAAATTATTTTCTGATTCACACACTCATAAGATGGATAGATGAACGAAATTCAGGACGCTCCTTGGCAACGTCATTGGCCATATGTAGACCGACTTTCGTTATTCTAGCTGCCTTACAAGTATGGGAAAACGGAGGGTACATGTGGAAACACTATTGAAATTTCGGCCTAATTTATGATTCTTAAGCAATTTATGGCGAAACCCGTTGAGATACGGCAAAACCTCAAATAACCAAAATTTTAGGTCATTTCATCGTCAACCTGCCTGCAAAGTTTCAAGACTGTAGCTGTCTGCTATGTTGGCAAAATTATTTTTCAACTGTTGCTAAGCGGACGAAATTTGATATGGATCGAAACGTTCACCCCTTTATATGGTATAAATAGGCGAGATACGAGAGAATGCCCCACACAGTACTGTAGGCGACTAAATGGGACGTCCGATGGTGAAATCCTTACCTCGATACGACTTACCGTTTGGACGCAATGAATTTCCAAATGCAAGTCTGCACTATTTAGCGTGCACATTGCCCGGCTCTATCTTATCCTATATATATAAAGCCACAAGGCTAACTGACTGACTGACTCACTGACATTAATGTTTGCCCACTTCCAAGTGAGCTAGGAACTTGAAATTCGGCAGTCTGACAGCTTTTAGGCTGCAACCCAAGGAAAAATTGCAAAAAGTACAATTTTTTTATATTTAGCCCCCCTTCCGCCCAATCAAAGAAATTTCGTGTTAGACCCTTCCAGATGAGCTAGGAACTTGAAATTCGGCAACCTGATGTATATGAGGCTGTAAACCAAGGAAAAATTCCAAACAGTTAATTTTTTTTGTATTTAGCCCCCCCACGGAATCAAAATATCGGACTCAAATTTCGGGTCAGACCCTTCAGTTCCAGACGAGCTAGGAACTTGAAATTCGGTAATCTGATAGCTATTCGGCTGTAACACCAGGAAAAAATGCAAAAAGCTGAATCTTTTCCTATTTAGCCCAACTCCACCCAATCAAAGTATCGGACTAAAATTTCGGGGTATATCCTTCCAGATGAGCTAGGAACTTGAAATTCAGCAATCTGATAGTTATTAGGCTGTAACCCCTGGAAAAAATCCGAAAAGCTAAAATTTTTAACAATTAACCCCCTCCCACCGAATCAATATATAGGACGGTGCAGGCTTTCGTTTCGAGCTCTCTTGTGGCCGAACGGTAATTGCTATCAATGAACGGATTGCACTTTCGACTCCTAAAATTAAGAGATCTACAACTTTGCTCCTATGACTTTTTGTCGTATCTCGACTCCTTCTACCTTACATTGAGCTTCATTTCCCCGGTTTTGGTCATTTTTGTTAAATTTCCTTAAATGATTTTACTGATTCACACACTCATAAGATGGATAGATGAACGAAATTCAGGACGCTCCTTGGCAACGTCATTGGCCATATGTAGACGGACTTTCGTTATTCTAGCTGCCTTACAAGTATGGGAAAACGGAGGGTACATGTGGAAACACTATTGAAATTTCGGCCTAATTTATGATTCTTAAGCAATTTATGGCGAAACCCGTTGAGATACGGCAAAACCTCAAATAACCAAAATTATAGGTCATTTCATCGTCAACCTGCCTGCAAAGTTTCAAGACTGTAGCTGTCTGCTATGTTGGCAAAATTATTTTTCAACTGTTGCTAAGCGGACGAAATTTGATATGGATCGAAACGTTCACCCCTTTATATGGTATAAATAGGCGAGATACGAGAGAATGCCCCACACAGTACTGTAGGCGACTAAATGGGACGTCCGATGGTGAAATCCTTACCTCGATACGACTTACCGTTTGGACGCAATGAATTTCCAAATGCAAGTCTGCACTATTTAGCGTGCACATTGCCCGGCTCTATCTTATCCTATATATATAAAGCCACAAGGCTAACTGACTGACTGACTCACTGACATTAATGTTTGCCCACTTCCAAGTGAGCTAGGAACTTGAAATTCGGCAGTCTGACAGCTTTTAGGCTGCAACCCAAGGAAAAATTGCAAAAAGTACAATTTTTTTATATTTAGCCCCCCTTCCGCCCAATCAAAGAAATTTCGTGTTAGACCCTTCCAGATGAGCTAGGAACTTGAAATTCGGCAACCTGATGTATATGAGGCTGTAAACCAAGGAAAAATTCCAAACAGTTAATTTTTCTTGTATTTAGCCCCCCCACGGAATCAAAATATCGGACTCAAATTTCGGGTCAGACCCTTCAGTTCCAGACGAGCTAGGAACTTGAAATTCGGTAATCTGATAGCTATTCGGCTGTAACACCAGGAAAAAATGCAAAAAGCTGAATCTTTTCCTATTTAGCCCAACTCCACCCAATCAAAGTATCGGACTAAAATTTCGGGGTATATCCTTCCAGATGAGCTAGGAACTTGAAATTCAGCAATCTGATAGTTATTAGGCTGTAACCCCTGGAAAAAATCCGAAAAGCTAAAATTTTTAACAATTAACCCCCTCCCACCGAATCAATATATAGGACGGTGCAGGCTTTCGTTTCGAGCTCTCTTGTGGCCGAACGGTAATTGCTATCAATGAACGGATTGCACTTTCGACTCCTAAAATTAAGAGATCTACAACTTTGCTCCTATGACTTTTTGTCGTATCTCGACTCCTTCTACCTTACATTGAGCTTCATTTCCCCGGTTTTGGTCATTTTTGTTAAATTTCCTTAAATGATTTTACTGATTCACACACTCATAAGATGGATAGATGAACGAAATTCAGGACGCTCCTTGGCAACGTCATTGGCCATATGTAGACGGACTTTCGTTATTCTAGCTGCCTTACAAGTATGGGAAAACGGAGGGTACATGTGGAAACACTATTGAAATTTCGGCCTAATTTATGATTCTTAAGCAATTTATGGCGAAACCCGTTGAGATACGGCAAAACCTCAAATAACCAAAATTATAGGTCATTTCATCGTCAACCTGCCTGCAAAGTTTCAAGACTGTAGCTGTCTGCTATGTTGGCAAAATTATTTTTCAACTGTTGCTAAGCGGACGAAATTTGATATGGATCGAAACGTTCACCCCTTTATATGGTATAAATAGGCGAGATACGAGAGAATGCCCCACACAGTACTGTAGGCGACTAAATGGGACGTCCGATGGTGAAATCCTTACCTCGATACGACTTACCGTTTGGACGCAATGAATTTCCAAATGCAAGTCTGCACTATTTAGCGTGCACATTGCCCGGCTCTATCTTATCCTATATATATAAAGCCACAAGGCTAACTGACTGACTGACTCACTGACATTAATGTTTGCCCACTTCCAAGTGAGCTAGGAACTTGAAATTCGGCAGTCTGACAGCTTTTAGGCTGCAACCCAAGGAAAAATTGCAAAAAGTACAATTTTTTTATATTTAGCCCCCCTTCCGCCCAATCAAAGAAATTTCGTGTTAGACCCTTCCAGATGAGCTAGGAACTTGAAATTCGGCAACCTGATGTATATGAGGCTGTAAACCAAGGAAAAATTCCAAACAGTTAATTTTTCTTGTATTTAGCCCCCCCACGGAATCAAAATATCGGACTCAAATTTCGGGTCAGACCCTTCAGTTCCAGACGAGCTAGGAACTTGAAATTCGGTAATCTGATAGCTATTCGGCTGTAACACCAGGAAAAAATGCAAAAAGCTGAATCTTTTCCTATTTAGCCCAACTCCACCCAATCAAAGTATCGGACTAAAATTTCGGGGTATATCCTTCCAGATGAGCTAGGAACTTGAAATTCAGCAATCTGATAGTTATTAGGCTGTAACCCCTGGAAAAAATCCGAAAAGCTAAAATTTTTAACAATTAACCCCCTCCCACCGAATCAATATATAGGACGGTGCAGGCTTTCGTTTCGAGCTCTCTTGTGGCCGAACGGTAATTGCTATCAATGAACGGATTGCACTTTCGACTCCTAAAATTAAGAGATCTACAACTTTGGTCTTATGACTTTTTGTCGTATCTCGACCCCTTCTACCTTAGATTGAGCTTCATTTTCCCGGTTTCGCAAAATTTTGTTAAATTTCCATAAATTATTTTCTGATTCACACACTCATAAGATGGATAGATGAACGAAATTCAGGACGCTCCTTGGCAACGTCATTGGCCATATGTAGACCGACTTTCGTTATTCTAGCTGCCTTACAAGTATGGGAAAACGGAGGGTACATGTGGAAACACTATTGAAATTTCGGCCTAATTTATGATTCTTAAGCAATTTATGGCGAAACCCGTTGAGATACGGCAAAACCTCAAATAACCAAAATTTTAGGTCATTTCATCGTCAACCTGCCTGCAAAGTTTCAAGACTGTAGCTGTCTGCTATGTTGGCAAAATTATTTTTCAACTGTTGCTAAGCGGACGAAATTTGATATGGATCGAAACGTTCACCCCTTTATATGGTATAAATAGGCGAGATACGAGAGAATGCCCCACACAGTACTGTAGGCGACTAAATGGGACGTCCGATGGTGAAATCCTTACCTCGATACGACTTACCGTTTGGACGCAATGAATTTCCAAATGCAAGTCTGCACTATTTAGCGTGCACATTGCCCGGCTCTATCTTATCCTATATATATAAAGCCACAAGGCTAACTGACTGACTGACTCACTGACATTAATGTTTGCCCACTTCCAAGTGAGCTAGGAACTTGAAATTCGGCAGTCTGACAGCTTTTAGGCTGCAACCCAAGGAAAAATTGCAAAAAGTACAATTTTTTTATATTTAGCCCCCCTTCCGCCCAATCAAAGAAATTTCGTGTTAGACCCTTCCAGATGAGCTAGGAACTTGAAATTCGGCAACCTGATGTATATGAGGCTGTAAACCAAGGAAAAATTCCAAACAGTTAATTTTTTTTGTATTTAGCCCCCCCACGGAATCAAAATATCGGACTCAAATTTCGGGTCAGACCCTTCAGTTCCAGACGAGCTAGGAACTTGAAATTCGGTAATCTGATAGCTATTCGGCTGTAACACCAGGAAAAAATGCAAAAAGCTGAATCTTTTCCTATTTAGCCCAACTCCACCCAATCAAAGTATCGGACTAAAATTTCGGGGTATATCCTTCCAGATGAGCTAGGAACTTGAAATTCAGCAATCTGATAGTTATTAGGCTGTAACCCCTGGAAAAAATCCGAAAAGCTAAAATTTTTAACAATTAACCCCCTCCCACCGAATCAATATATAGGACGGTGCAGGCTTTCGTTTCGAGCTCTCTTGTGGCCGAACGGTAATTGCTATCAATGAACGGATTGCACTTTCGACTCCTAAAATTAAGAGATCTACAACTTTGCTCCTATGACTTTTTGTCGTATCTCGACTCCTTCTACCTTACATTGAGCTTCATTTCCCCGGTTTTGGTCATTTTTGTTAAATTTCCTTAAATGATTTTACTGATTCACACACTCATAAGATGGATAGATGAACGAAATTCAGGACGCTCCTTGGCAACGTCATTGGCCATATGTAGACGGACTTTCGTTATTCTAGCTGCCTTACAAGTATGGGAAAACGGAGGGTACATGTGGAAACACTATTGAAATTTCGGCCTAATTTATGATTCTTAAGCAATTTATGGCGAAACCCGTTGAGATACGGCAAAACCTCAAATAACCAAAATTATAGGTCATTTCATCGTCAACCTGCCTGCAAAGTTTCAAGACTGTAGCTGTCTGCTATGTTGGCAAAATTATTTTTCAACTGTTGCTAAGCGGACGAAATTTGATATGGATCGAAACGTTCACCCCTTTATATGGTATAAATAGGCGAGATACGAGAGAATGCCCCACACAGTACTGTAGGCGACTAAATGGGACGTCCGATGGTGAAATCCTTACCTCGATACGACTTACCGTTTGGACGCAATGAATTTCCAAATGCAAGTCTGCACTATTTAGCGTGCACATTGCCCGGCTCTATCTTATCCTATATATATAAAGCCACAAGGCTAACTGACTGACTGACTCACTGACATTAATGTTTGCCCACTTCCAAGTGAGCTAGGAACTTGAAATTCGGCAGTCTGACAGCTTTTAGGCTGCAACCCAAGGAAAAATTGCAAAAAGTACAATTTTTTTATATTTAGCCCCCCTTCCGCCCAATCAAAGAAATTTCGTGTTAGACCCTTCCAGATGAGCTAGGAACTTGAAATTCGGCAACCTGATGTATATGAGGCTGTAAACCAAGGAAAAATTCCAAACAGTTAATTTTTTTTGTATTTAGCCCCCCCACGGAATCAAAATATCGGACTCAAATTTCGGGTCAGACCCTTCAGTTCCAGACGAGCTAGGAACTTGAAATTCGGTAATCTGATAGCTATTCGGCTGTAACACCAGGAAAAAATGCAAAAAGCTGAATCTTTTCCTATTTAGCCCAACTCCACCCAATCAAAGTATCGGACTAAAATTTCGGGGTATATCCTTCCAGATGAGCTAGGAACTTGAAATTCAGCAATCTGATAGTTATTAGGCTGTAACCCCTGGAAAAAATCCGAAAAGCTAAAATTTTTAACAATTAACCCCCTCCCACCGAATCAATATATAGGACGGTGCAGGCTTTCGTTTCGAGCTCTCTTGTGGCCGAACGGTAATTGCTATCAATGAACGGATTGCACTTTCGACTCCTAAAATTAAGAGATCTACAACTTTGGTCTTATGACTTTTTGTCGTATCTCGACTCCTTCTACCTTACATTGAGCTTCATTTCCCCGGTTTTGGTCATTTTTGTTAAATTTCCTTAAATGATTTTACTGATTCACACACTCATAAGATGGATAGATGAACGAAATTCAGGACGCTCCTTGGCAACGTCATTGGCCATATGTAGACGGACTTTCGTTATTCTAGCTGCCTTACAAGTATGGGAAAACGGAGGGTACATGTGGAAACACTATTGAAATTTCGGCCTAATTTATGATTCTTAAGCAATTTATGGCGAAACCCGTTGAGATACGGCAAAACCTCAAATAACCAAAATTATAGGTCATTTCATCGTCAACCTGCCTGCAAAGTTTCAAGACTGTAGCTGTCTGCTATGTTGGCAAAATTATTTTTCAACTGTTGCTAAGCGGACGAAATTTGATATGGATCGAAACGTTCACCCCTTTATATGGTATAAATAGGCGAGATACGAGAGAATGCCCCACACAGTACTGTAGGCGACTAAATGGGACGTCCGATGGTGAAATCCTTACCTCGATACGACTTACCGTTTGGACGCAATGAATTTCCAAATGCAAGTCTGCACTATTTAGCGTGCACATTGCCCGGCTCTATCTTATCCTATATATATAAAGCCACAAGGCTAACTGACTGACTGACTCACTGACATTAATGTTTGCCCACTTCCAAGTGAGCTAGGAACTTGAAATTCGGCAGTCTGATAGCTTTTAGGCTGCAACCCAAGGAAAAATTCCAAAAAGTTGAAATTTTTCATATTTAGCCCCCCTTCCGCCCAATCAAAGAAATTTCGTGTTAGACCCTTCCAGATGAGCTAGGAACTTGAAATTCGGCAACCTGATATATATGAGGCTGTAACCCAAGGAAAAATTCCAAAAAGTTTATTTTTTTTGTATTTAGCCCCCCACGGAAACAAAATATCGCACTCAAATTTCGGGTCAGACCCTTCAGTTCCAGATGAGCTAGGAACTTGAAATTCGGTAATCTGATAGCTATTCCGCTGTAACACCAGGAAAAAATGCAAATAGCTGAATCATTTCCTATTTGGCCCCCCTCCACCCAATCAAAGTTTCGGACTAAAATTTCGGGGTAGATCCTTCCAGATGAGCTAGGAACTTGAAATTCAGCATTCTGATAGTTATTAGGCTGTAACCCCTGGAAAAAATCCGAAAAGCTAAAATTTTTAATAATTAACCCCCTCCCACCGAATCAATATATAGGACGGTGCAGGCTTTCGTTTCGAGCTCTCTTGTGGCCGAACGGTAATTGCTATCAATGAACGGATTGCACTTTCGTCCCCTAAAATTAAGAGATCTACAACTTTGGTCTTATGACTTTTTGTCGTATCTCGACCCCTTCTACCTTAGATTGAGCTTCATTTTCCCGGTTTCGCAAAATTTTGTTAAATTTCCATAAATTATTTTCTGATTCACACACTCGTATGACAGATAGATGAACGAAATTCAGCACGCTCCTTGGCAACGGCATTGGCCATATGTAGACCGACTTTCGTTATTCTAGCTGCCTTGCAAGTATGGGAAAACGGAGGGTACATGTGGAAACACTACTGAAATTTCGGCCTAATTGATGATTCTTAAGCAATTTATGGCGAAACCCGTTGAGATACGGTAAAACCTCAAATAACCGAAATTATAGGCCGTTTCATCGTCAACGTGCCTGCAAAGGTTCAAGGCTGTAGCTGTCTGCCAAGTTGGAAAAATTATTTTTCAATTTGTGAAAAGTGGGCGAAATTTGACATGGATCGAAACGTTCACCTCCTCTATGGCATAAATATGCGGGGTAGGAGAAAGCGCCAAAGACAGTAATGTAGACCACTAAAAGGGCCGCCTAACGCCGCAAACCGTACCGCGATACGATGCACCGTTTGCTCGCAATCAATTTCCAAACGAAAGCCTGCACTATTCAGCGTGCACATTGCCTGACTATCTTATCTTATTATATTATATATATATAAAGCCGCAAGGCTAACTCACTCACTCACTCACTCACTGACATTAATGTTTGCCCACTTCCAGGTGAGCTAGGAACTTGAAATTCGGCAGTCTGATAGCTTTTAGGCTGCAACCCAAGGAAAAATTCCAAAAAGTTGAAATTTTTCATATTTAGCCCCCCTTCCGCCCAATCAAAGAAATTTCGTGTTAGACCCTTCCAGATGAGCTAGGAACTTGAAATTCGGCAACCTGATATATATGAGGCTGTAACCCAAGGAAAAATTCCAAAAAGTTAATTTTTTTTGTATTTAGCCCCCCACGGAAACAAAATATCGCACTCAAATTTCGGGTCAGACCCTTCAGTTCCAGATGAGCTAGGAACTTGAAATTCGGTAATCTGATAGCTATTCCGCTGTAACACCAGGAAAAAATGCAAATAGCTGAATCATTTCCTATTTGGCCCCCCTCCACCCAATCAAAGTTTCGGACTAAAATTTCGGGGTAGATCCTTCCAGATGAGCTAGGAACTTGAAATTCAGCATTCTGATAGTTATTAGGCTGTAACCCCTGGAAAAAATCCGAAAAGCTAAAATTTTTAATAATTAACCCCCTCCCACCGAATCAATATATAGGACGGTGCAGGCTTTCGTTTCGAGCTCTCTTGTGGCCGAACGGTAATTGCTATCAATGAACGGATTGCACTTTCGTCCCCTAAAATTAAGAGATCTACAACTTTGGTCTTATGACTTTTTGTCGTATCTCGACCCCTTCTACCTTAGATTGAGCTTCATTTTCCCGGTTTCGCAAAATTTTGTTAAATTTCCATAAATTATTTTCTGATTCACACACTCGTATGATAGATAGATGAACGAAATTCAGCACGCTCCTTGGCAACGGCATTGGCCATATGTAGACCGACTTTCGTTATTCTAGCTGCCTTGCAAGTATGGGAAAACGGAGGGTACATGTGGAAACACTACTGAAATTTCGGCCTAATTGATGATTCTTAAGCAATTTATGGCGAAACCCGTTGAGATACGGTAAAACCTCAAATAACCGAAATTATAGGCCGTTTCATCGTCAACGTGCCTGCAAAGGTTCAAGGCTGTAGCTGTCTGCCAAGTTGGAAAAATTATTTTTCAATTTGTGAAAAGTGGGCGAAATTTGACATGGATCGAAACGTTCACCTCCTCTATGGCATAAATATGCGGGGTAGGAGAAAGCGCCAAAGACAGTAATGTAGACCACTAAAAGGGCCGCCTAACGCCGCAAACCGTACCGCGATACGATGCACCGTTTGCTCGCAATCAATTTCCAAACGAAAGCCTGCACTATTCAGCGTGCACATTGCCTGACTATCTTATCTTATTATATCTTATATATATAAAGCTAGAAGGCTAACTGACTCACTCACTCACTCACTCACTCACTGACTGACATTAATGTTTGCCCACTTCCAAGTGAGCTAGGAACATGAAATTCGGCAGTCTGATAGCTTTTAGGCTGCAACCTAAGGAAAAATTCAAAAAAGTTGAAATTTTTCACTTTTAGCCCCCCTTCCGCCCAATCAAAGTATCGGGCTGAAATTTCGTGTTAGGCCCTGCCAGATGAGCTAGGAACTTAAAGTGTGGCAATCTGATAGCTATTAGCGTGTGTCCCAAGGGAAAATTACAAAAAGTTCAAATTTTTGGTATTTAGCCCCCCCTTCGCCGAAACACTGAAATTTCGTGTTACACCCTTGCAGATGAGCTAGGAACTTGAAATTAGGCAGTCAAATAGCTATTAGGCTGCAACCCAAGGACAAATTCCAAAAAGTTGATATTTTTCATATTTAGCCCCCCTTCCGCCCAATCAAAATATCATAGTGACATTTCGTGTTAGGCCCTTACAGATGAGCTAGGAACTTGAAATGTGACAATCTGATAGCTATTAGGGTGTGTCCCAAGGGAAATTTCCGAAAAGTTCAATTTTTTTGTATTTAGCCCCCCTTCCGCCCAATCAAAGAAATTTCGTGTTAGACCCTTCCAGATGAGCTAGGAACTTGAAATTCGGCAACCTGATAGATATTAGGCTGTAACCCAAGGAAAAATTCCAAAAAGTTCAAATTTTTGTGTACGTAGCCCCCCACGGAATAAACAAATTTCGGGCTAGATCCTTCAGTTCCAGATGCGCTAGAAACTTGAAATTTGGCAAGGTGATAGCTATTAGCGTGTAACCCACGGAAAAATTCCAAAAATTTTAAATTTTAAATTTTTGCCCCCCTCCCCCAAACAAAATGGCGGATACCGTGATGCAGTGCCCTACAAAATTAATATTTGGCAAAGTTCTAGCTCCTAGCCTGTAACCGACGTAGAAATTGCAAAAAGTTAAAATATTTAATATTTCATCCACTAAAAAATTCGAAATTTTAAGCCAAATTAAATCACGGTGCAGGCTTTCGTTTCGAGCTCTCTTGTGGCTAAACGGTAATTGTTATCAATAAACGGACTGCACTTTCGTCCCTTAAAATGAAGAGATCTACAACTTTGGTCCTATGACTTTTTGTCGTATCTCGACTCCTTCTACCTTAGATTGAGCTTCATTTTCCCGGTTTCGGTCATTTTTGTTAAATTTCCATAAATGATTTTACTGATTCACACACTCATAAGATGGATAGATGAACGAAATTCAGGACGCTCCTTGGCAACGTCATTGGCCATATGTAGACCGACATTCGTTATTCTAGCTGCCTTGCAAGTATGGGAAAACGCAGGGTACATGTGGAAACACTATTGAAATTTCGGCCTAATTTATGATTCTTAAGCAATTTATGGCGAAACCCGTTGAGATACGGCAAAACCTTAAATAACCAAAATTATAGGTCGTTTCATCGCCAATCTGCCTGCAAAGTTTCAAGACTGTAGCTGTCTGCCAAGTTGGCAAAATTATTTTTCAACTTGTGAAAAGTGGGCGAAATTTTACATGGATCGAAACGTTCACCTCGTTCTATGGCATAAATATGCGGGATAGGAGAAAGCGCCTAAGCCAGTAATGTAGACCACTAAAAGGGTCGTCTAACGCCGCAATCCGTACCTCGATACGACGCACCGTTTGTTCGCAATCAATTTCCAAACGAAAGCCTGCACTATTTAGCGTGCACATTGCCTGGCTCTATCTTATATATATAAAGCTAGAAGGCTAACTGACTCACTCACTCACTCACTCACTCACTCACTCACTGACTGACATTAATGTTTGCCCACTTCCAAGTGAGCTAGGAACATGAAATTCGGCAGTCTGATAGCTTTTAGGCTGCAACCCAAGGAAAAATTCAAAAAAGTTGAAATTTTTCACTTTTAGCCCCCCTTCCGCCCAATCAAAGTATCGGGCTGAAATTTCGTGTTAGGCCCTGCCAGATGAGCTAGGAACTTAAAGTGTGGCAATCTGATAGCTATTAGGGTGTGTCCCAAGGGAAAATTACAAAAAGTTCAAATTTTTGGTATTTAGCCCCCCCTTCGCCGAAACACTGAAATTTCGTGTTACACCCTTGCAGATGAGCTAGGAACTTGAAATTCGGCAGTCAAATAGCTATTAGGCTGCAACCCAAGGACAAATTCCAAAAAGTTGATATTTTTCATATTTAGCCCCCCTTCCGCCCAATCAAAATATCGGAGTGACATTTCGTGTTAGGCCCTTCCAGATGAGCTAGGAACTTGAAATGTGACAATCTGATAGCTATTAGGGTGTGTCCCAAGGGAAAATTCCGAAAAGTTCAATTTTTTTGTATTTAGCCCCCCTTCCGCCCAATCAAAGAAATTTCGTGTTAGACCCTTCCAGATGAGCTAGGAACTTGAAATTCGGCAACCTGATAGATATTAGGCTGTAACCCAAGGAAAAATTCCAAAAAGTTCAAATTTTTGTGTACGTAGCCCCCCACGGAATAAAAAAAATTCGGGTTAGATCCTTCAGTTCCAGATGCGCTAGAAACTTGAAATTTGGCAAGGTGATAGCTATTAGCGTGTAACCCACGGAAAAATTCCAAAAATTTTAAATTTTAAATTTTTGCCCCCTCCCCCCAAACAAAATGGCGGATACCGTGATGCAGTGACCTACAAAATTAATATTTGGCAAAGTTCTAGCTCCTAGCCTGTAACCGACGTAGAAATTGCAAAAAGTTAAAATATTTAATATTTCATCCACTAAAAAATTCGAAATTTTAAGCCAAATTAAATCACGGTGCAGGCTTTCGTTTCGAGCTCTCTTGTGGCTAAACGGTAATTGTTATCAATAAACGGACTGCACTTTCGTCTCCTAAAATGAAGAGATCTACAACTTTGGTCCTATGACTTTTTGTCGTATCTCGACTCCTTCTACCTTAGATTGAGCTTCATTTTCCCGGTTTCGGTCATTTTTGTTAAATTTCCATAAATGATTTTACTGATTCACACACTCATAAGATGGATAGATGAACGAAATTCAGGACGCTCCTTGGCAACGTCATTGGCCATATGTAGACCGACATTCGTTATTCTAGCTGCCTTGCAAGTATGGAAAACGCAGGGTACATGTGGAAACACTATTGAAATTTCGGCCTAATTTATGATTCTTAAGCAATTTATGGCGAAACCCGTTGAGATACGGCAAAACCTTAAATAACCAAAATTATAGGTCGTTTCATCGCCAATCTGCCTGCAAAGTTTCAAGACTGTAGCTGTCTGCCAAGTTGGCAAAATTATTTTTCAACTTGTGAAAAGTGGGCGAAATTTTACATGGATCGAAACGTTCACCTCGTTCTATGGCATAAATATGCGGGATAGGAGAAAGCGCCTAAGCCAGTAATGTAGACCACTAAAAGGGTCGTCTAACGCCGCAATCCGTACCTCGATACGACGCACCGTTTGTTCGCAATCAATTTCCAAACGAAAGCCTGCACTATTTAGCGTGCACATTGCCTGGCTCTATCTTATATATATAAAGCTAGAAGGCTAACTGACTCACTCACTCACTCACTCACTCACTCACTCACTCACTGACATTAATGTTTGCCCACTTCCAAGTGAGCTAGGAACATGAAATTCGGCAGTCTGATAGCTTTTAGGCTGCAACCCAAGGAAAAATTCAAAAAAGTTGAAATTTTTCACTTTTAGCCCCCCTTCCGCCCAATCAAAGTATCGGGCTGAAATTTCGTGTTAGGCCCTGCCAGATGAGCTAGGAACTTAAAGTGTGGCAATCTGATAGCTATTAGGGTGTGTCCCAAGGGAAAATTACAAAAAGTTCAAATTTTTGGTATTTAGCCCCCCCTTCGCCGAAACACTGAAATTTCGTGTTACACCCTTGCAGATGAGCTAGGAACTTGAAATTCGGCAGTCAAATAGCTATTAGGCTGCAACCCAAGGACAAATTCCAAAAAGTTGATATTTTTCATATTTAGCCCCCCTTCCGCCCAATCAAAATATCGGAGTGACATTTCGTGTTAGGCCCTTCCAGATGAGCTAGGAACTTGAAATGTGACAATCTGATAGCTATTAGGGTGTGTCCCAAGGGAAAATTCCGAAAAGTTCAATTTTTTTGTATTTAGCCCCCCTTCCGCCCAATCAAAGAAATTTCGTGTTAGACCCTTCCAGATGAGCTAGGAACTTGAAATTCGGCAACCTGATAGATATTAGGCTGTAACCCAAGGAAAAATTCCAAAAAGTTCAAATTTTTGTGTACGTAGCCCCCCACGGAATAAAAAAAATTCGGGTTAGATCCTTCAGTTCCAGATGCGCTAGAAACTTGAAATTTGGCAAGGTGATAGCTATTAGCGTGTAACCCACGGAAAAATTCCAAAAATTTTAAATTTTAAATTTTTGCCCCCTCCCCCCAAACAAAATGGCGGATACCGTGATGCAGTGACCTACAAAATTAATATTTGGCAAAGTTCTAGCTCCTAGCCTGTAACCGACGTAGAAATTGCAAAAAGTTAAAATATTTAATATTTCATCCACTAAAAAATTCGAAATTTTAAGCCAAATTAAATCACGGTGCAGGCTTTCGTTTCGAGCTCTCTTGTGGCTAAACGGTAATTGTTATCAATAAACGGACTGCACTTTCGTCTCCTAAAATGAAGAGATCTACAACTTTGGTCCTATGACTTTTTGTCGTATCTCGACTCCTTCTACCTTAGATTGAGCTTCATTTTCCCGATTTCGGTCATTTTTGTTAAATTTCCATAAATGATTTTACTGATTCACACACTCATAAGATGGATAGATGAACGAAATTCAAGACACTCCTTGGCAACGTCATTGGCCATATGTAGACCGACTTTCGTTATTCTAGCTGCCTTGCAAGTATGGGAAAACGGAGGGTACATGTGGAAACACTATTGAAATTTCGGCCTAATTTATGATTCTTAAGCAATTTATGGCAAAACCCGTTGCGATACGGCAAAACCTCAAATAACCAAAATTATAGGTCGTTTCATCATCAACCTGCCTGCAAAGTTTCAAGACTGTAGCTGTCTGCCAAGTTGGCAAAATTTTTTTCAACTGTTGCTAAGCGGACGAAATTTGATATGGATCGAAACGTTCACCCCTTTATATGGTATAAATTGGCGAGATACGAGAGAATGCCCCACACAGTACTGTCGGCGACTAAATGGGACGTCCGATGGTGAAAACCTTACCTCGATACGACTTACCGTTTGGACGCAATGAATTTCCAAATGGAAGTCTGCACTATTTAGCGTGCACATTGCCCGGCTCTATCTTATCTTATATATATAAAGCTAGAAGGCTAACTGACTCACTCACTCACTCACTCACTCACTGACTGACATTAATGATTGCCCACTTCCAAGTGAGCTAGGAACATGAAATTCGGCAGTCTGATAGCTTTTAGGCTGCAACCCAAGGAAAAATTCAAAAAAGTTGAAATTTTTCACTTTTAGCCCCCCTTCCGCCCAATCAAAGTATCGGGCTGAAATTTCGTGTTAGGCCCTGCCAGATGAGCTAGGAACTTAAAGTGTGGCAATCTGATAGCTATTAGCGTGTGTCCCAAGGGAAAATTACAAAAAGTTCAAATTTTTGGTATTTAGCCCCCCCTTCGCCGAAACACTGAAATTTCGTGTTACACCCTTGCAGATGAGCTAGGAACTTGAAATTCGGCAGTCAAATAGCTATTAGGCTGCAACCCAAGGACAAATTCCAAAAAGTTGATATTTTTCATATTTAGCCCCCCTTCCGCCCAATCAAAATATCATAGTGACATTTCGTGTTAGGCCCTTACAGATGAGCTAGGAACTTGAAATGTGACAATCTGATAGCTATTAGGGTGTGTCCCAAGGGAAATTTCCGAAAAGTTCAATTTTTTTGTATTTAGCCCCCCTTCCGCCCAATCAAAGAAATTTCGTGTTAGACCCTTCCAGATGAGCTAGGAACTTGAAATTCGGCAACCTGATAGATATTAGGCTGTAACCCAAGGAAAAATTCCAAAAAGTTCAAATTTTTGTGTACGTAGCCCCCCACGGAATAAACAAATTTCGGGCTAGATCCTTCAGTTCCAGATGCGCTAGAAACTTGAAATTTGGCAAGGTGATAGCTATTAGCGTGTAACCCACGGAAAAATTCCAAAAATTTTAAATTTTAAATTTTTGCCCCCCTCCCCCAAACAAAATGGCGGATACCGTGATGCAGTGCCCTACAAAATTAATATTTGGCAAAGTTCTAGCTCCTAGCCTGTAACCGACGTAGAAATTGCAAAAAGTTAAAATATTTAATATTTCATCCACTAAAAAATTCGAAATTTTAAGCCAAATTAAATCACGGTGCAGGCTTTCGTTTCGAGCTCTCTTGTGGCTAAACGGTAATTGTTATCAATAAACGGACTGCACTTTCGTCTCCTAAAATGAAGAGATCTACAACTTTGGTCCTATGACTTTTTGTCGTATCTCGACTCCTTCTACCTTAGATTGAGCTTCATTTTCCCGGTTTCGGTCATTTTTGTTAAATTTCCATAAATGATTTTACTGATTCACAC
Organism: Anabrus simplex; assembly: GCF_040414725.1. Lineage (NCBI taxonomy): Eukaryota > Metazoa > Arthropoda > Insecta > Orthoptera > Tettigoniidae > Anabrus > Anabrus simplex. The sequence continues at coordinate 395,464,031 of NC_090269.1, forward strand.
ACTCATAAGATGGATAGATGAACGAAATTCAGGACGCTCCTTGGCAACGTCATTGGCCATATGTAGACCGACATTCGTTATTCTAGCTGCCTTGCAAGTATGGGAAAACGCAGGGTACATGTGGAAACACTATTGAAATTTCGGCCTAATTTATGATTCTTAAGCAATTTATGGCGAAACCCGTTGAGATACGGCAAAACCTTAAATAACCAAAATTATAGGTCGTTTCATCGCCAATCTGCCTGCAAAGTTTCAAGACTGTAGCTGTCTGCCAAGTTGGCAAAATTATTTTTCAACTTGTGAAAAGTGGGCGAAATTTTACATGGATCGAAACGTTCACCTCGTTCTATGGCATAAATATGCGGGATAGGAGAAAGCGCCTAAGCCAGTAATGTAGACCACTAAAAGGGTCGTCTAACGCCGCAATCCGTACCTCGATACGACGCACCGTTTGTTCGCAATCAATTTCCAAACGAAAGCCTGCACTATTTAGCGTGCACATTGCCTGGCTCTATCTTATATATATAAAGCTAGAAGGCTAACTGACTCACTCACTCACTCACTCACTCACTCACTCACTGACTGACATTAATGTTTGCCCACTTCCAAGTGAGCTAGGAACATGAAATTCGGCAGTCTGATAGCTTTTAGGCTGCAACCCAAGGAAAAATTCAAAAAAGTTGAAATTTTTCACTTTTAGCCCCCCTTCCGCCCAATCAAAGTATCGGGCTGAAATTTCGTGTTAGGCCCTGCCAGATGAGCTAGGAACTTAAAGTGTGGCAATCTGATAGCTATTAGGGTGTGTCCCAAGGGAAAATTACAAAAAGTTCAAATTTTTGGTATTTAGCCCCCCCTTCGCCGAAACACTGAAATTTCGTGTTACACCCTTGCAGATGAGCTAGGAACTTGAAATTCGGCAGTCAAATAGCTATTAGGCTGCAACCCAAGGACAAATTCCAAAAAGTTGATATTTTTCATATTTAGCCCCCCTTCCGCCCAATCAAAATATCGGAGTGACATTTCGTGTTAGGCCCTTCCAGATGAGCTAGGAACTTGAAATGTGACAATCTGATAGCTATTAGGGTGTGTCCCAAGGGAAAATTCCGAAAAGTTCAATTTTTTTGTATTTAGCCCCCCTTCCGCCCAATCAAAGAAATTTCGTGTTAGACCCTTCCAGATGAGCTAGGAACTTGAAATTCGGCAACCTGATAGATATTAGGCTGTAACCCAAGGAAAAATTCCAAAAAGTTCAAATTTTTGTGTACGTAGCCCCCCACGGAATAAAAAAAATTCGGGTTAGATCCTTCAGTTCCAGATGCGCTAGAAACTTGAAATTTGGCAAGGTGATAGCTATTAGCGTGTAACCCACGGAAAAATTCCAAAAATTTTAAATTTTAAATTTTTGCCCCCTCCCCCCAAACAAAATGGCGGATACCGTGATGCAGTGACCTACAAAATTAATATTTGGCAAAGTTCTAGCTCCTAGCCTGTAACCGACGTAGAAATTGCAAAAAGTTAAAATATTTAATATTTCATCCACTAAAAAATTCGAAATTTTAAGCCAAATTAAATCACGGTGCAGGCTTTCGTTTCGAGCTCTCTTGTGGCTAAACGGTAATTGTTATCAATAAACGGACTGCACTTTCGTCTCCTAAAATGAAGAGATCTACAACTTTGGTCCTATGACTTTTTGTCGTATCTCGACTCCTTCTACCTTAGATTGAGCTTCATTTTCCCGATTTCGGTCATTTTTGTTAAATTTCCATAAATGATTTTACTGATTCACACACTCATAAGATGGATAGATGAACGAAATTCAAGACACTCCTTGGCAACGTCATTGGCCATATGTAGACCGACATTCGTTATTCTAGCTGCCTTGCAAGTATGGAAAACGCAGGGTACATGTGGAAACACTATTGAAATTTCGGCCTAATTTATGATTCTTAAGCAATTTATGGCGAAACCCGTTGAGATACGGCAAAACCTTAAATAACCAAAATTATAGGTCGTTTCATCGCCAATCTGCCTGCAAAGTTTCAAGACTGTAGCTGTCTGCCAAGTTGGCAAAATTATTTTTCAACTTGTGAAAAGTGGGCGAAATTTTACATGGATCGAAACGTTCACCTCGTTCTATGGCATAAATATGCGGGATAGGAGAAAGCGCCTAAGCCAGTAATGTAGACCACTAAAAGGGTCGTCTAACGCCGCAATCCGTACCTCGATACGACTTACCGTTTGGACGCAATGAATTTCCAAATGGAAGTCTGCACTATTTAGCGTGCACATTGCCCGGCTCTATCTTATCTTATATATATAAAGCTAGAAGGCTAACTGACTCACTCACTCACTCACTCACTCACTCACTCACTCACTGACATTAATGTTTGCCCACTTCCAAGTGAGCTAGGAACTTGAAATTCGGCAGTCTGATAGCTTTTAGGCTGCAACCCAAGGAAAAATTCCAAAAAGTTGAATTTTTTAATATTTAGCCCCCCTTCCGCCCAATCAAAGAAATTTCGTGTTAGACCCTTCCAGATGAGCTAGGAACTTGAAATTCGGCAACCTGATGTATATGAGGCTGTAAACCAAGGAAAAATTCCATACAGTTAAATTTTTTTGTATTAACCCCCCCCCACGGAATCAAAATATCGGACTCAAATTTCGGGTCAGACCCTTCAGTTCCAGACGAGCTAGGAACTTGAAATTCGGTAATCTGATAGCTATTCGGCTGTAACACCAGGAAAAAATGCAAAAAGCTGAATCTTTTCCTATTTAGCCCAACTCCACCCAATCAAAGTATCGGACTAAAATTTCGGGGTATATCCTTCCAGATGAGCTAGGAACATGAAATTCAGCAATCTGATAGTTATTAGGCTGTAACCCCTGGAAAAAATCCGAAAAGCTAAAATTTTTAATAATTAACCCCCTCCCACCGATTCAATATATAGGACGGTGCAGACTTTCGTTTCGAGCTATTTTTTGGCCGAACGGTAATTGCTATCAATGAACGGATTGCACTTTCGTGCCCTAAAATTAAGAGATCTACAACTTTGGTCCTATGACTTTTTGTCGTATCTCGACCACTTCTACCTTAGATTGAGCTTCATTTTCCCGGTTTTGGTAATTTTTGTTAAATTTCCATAAATTATGTTACTGATTCACACACTCATAAGATGGATAGATGAACGAAATTCAGGACGCTCCTTGGCAACGTCATTGGCCATATGTAGACAGACTTTCGTCATTCTAGCTGCCTTGCAAGTACGGGAAAACGGAGGGTACATGTGGAAACACTACTGATATTTCGGCCTAATTTATGATTCTTAAGCAATTTATGGCGAAACCCGTTGAGATACGGCAAAACCTCAAATAAGCAAAATTATAGGTCGTTTTATCGTCAATCTGGCTGCAAAGTTTCAAGACTGTAGCTGTCTGCCAAGTTGGCAAATTTATTTTTCAATTTGTGACAAGTGGGCGAAATTTGACATGGATCGAAAAGTTCACCTCCTTCTATGGCAACAATATGCAGGATAGGAGAAAGCGCCTAAGACAGTAATGTAGACCACTAAGAGGGTCGTCTAACGCCGCAATCCGTACCTCGATTCGACGTACCGTTTGCTCGCAATAAATTTCCAAACGAAAGCCTGCACTATTTAGCATGCACTTTGCCTGGCTAAATGTTGACTTTTGCTGTTTTTATTTCCCTCCTTTTAAACTAAATTGTGGACGATGTGTTTCCGTGCGCAAGAAAATTAATATTTGTCGCAGTTACAACTTTGGCCTGCAACCGAGGGAGAAATTCGAAAGAGTTGCATTGTTTAACGTTTTTATCTCCAGAAATTATCGAAATCTGGAAGCAGTTTTCATGATGGTGATAACTAACGTTTCGAGGATTTTGGTGGCTAAACTGTAAGTCTTACCGCCAAATCGACCAGGCGTTCGGATCACATCATGAAGAGATCTACAACTCCGGTCCCGGGAATTTTAGTCGTATCTTGATCCCTTATGACTTGGATAGAGCTGCTTTTTCAGATTTGACGTCCATTTTTTCACATTTTCCCTAATTAATGTTACTGTTTTACACACTTATAAGACCGACAGAATCATGAAATATGGCAGGCTCGTTGGAACGTTCGTGGATCATATGTGAGCAAAATGCATGATTCTAGCACCCTGTAAAAATGCAAAACGGAAGTAATTCGTAAACACTGTACTCCTAATCAAAGGTTCTACACCAATCTTCCCCTAATTCGATGCAGATACGACAGAACATCAAAGAACGTAAAAATAGAGCGTTTCAACCACGATAAACCTACCAAGATTCAAGACTATAACTCCCATTTACGTTAGGAAAATATTTCATATCTTGTGAGAATCGTACGTAATTTGCACCACGTCCAAACGTTTAACGCAATCTTTGCTATAAATCGTGTATATACGGTACGAGAAAATATTATAGGACCAAAAATATACGCAAATAAATGGGCCGTCTGGTGGCACAATCCGTTTTCCGTAACGAAGTACCCATTCCTCACAGTAATTTCCCATAAGACCACTTGTAATATAGAGGAATCGGGGGTTTGGGGGCGCAGCCCCCAACGAGCGAAAGCGAGTTATATATATATAAAGCCGCAAGGCTAACTCACTCACTCACTCACTCACTGACATTAATGTTTGCCCACTTCCAGGTGAGCTAGGAACTTGAAATTCGGCAGTCTGATAGCTTTTAGGCTGCAACCCAAGGAAAAATTCCAAAAAGTTGAAATTTTTCATATTTAGCCCCCCTTCCGCCCAATCAAAGAAATTTCGTGTTAGACCCTTCCAGATGAGCTAGGAACTTGAAATTCGGCAACCTGATATATATGAGGCTGTAACCCAAGGAAAAATTCCAAAAAGTTAATTTTTTTTGTATTTAGCCCCCCACGGAAACAAAATATCGCACTCAAATTTCGGGTCAGACCCTTCAGTTCCAGATGAGCTAGGAACTTGAAATTCGGTAATCTGATAGCTATTCCGCTGTAACACCAGGAAAAAATGCAAATAGCTGAATCATTTCCTATTTGGCCCCCCTCCACCCAATCAAAGTTTCGGACTAAAATTTCGGGGTAGATCCTTCCAGATGAGCTAGGAACTTGAAATTCAGCATTCTGATAGTTATTAGGCTGTAACCCCTGGAAAAAATCCGAAAAGCTAAAATTTTTAATAATTAACCCCCTCCCACCGAATCAATATATAGGACGGTGCAGGCTTTCGTTTCGAGCTCTCTTGTGGCCGAACGGTAATTGCTATCAATGAACGGATTGCACTTTCGTCTCCTAAAATTAAGAGATCTACAACTTTGGTCTTATGACTTTTTGTCGTATCTCGACCCCTTCTACCTTAGATTGAGCTTCATTTTCCCGGTTTCGCAAAATTTTGTTAAATTTCCATAAATTATTTTCTGATTCACACACTCGTATGATAGATAGATGAACGAAATTCAGCACGCTCCTTGGCAACGGCATTGGCCATATGTAGACCGACTTTCGTTATTCTAGCTGCCTTGCAAGTATGGGAAAACGGAGGGTACATGTGGAAACACTACTGAAATTTCGGCCTAATTGATGATTCTTAAGCAATTTATGGCGAAACCCGTTGAGATACGGTAAAACCTCAAATAACCGAAATTATAGGCCGTTTCATCGTCAACGTGCCTGCAAAGGTTCAAGGCTGTAGCTGTCTGCCAAGTTGGAAAAATTATTTTTCAATTTGTGAAAAGTGGGCGAAATTTGACATGGATCGAAACGTTCACCTCCTCTATGGCATAAATATGCGGGGTAGGAGAAAGCGCCAAAGACAGTAATGTAGACCACTAAAAGGGCCGCCTAACGCCGCAAACCGTACCGCGATACGATGCACCGTTTGCTCGCAATCAATTTCCAAACGAAAGCCTGCACTATTCAGCGTGCACATTGCCTGACTATCTTATCTTATTATATTATTATATATATATAAAGCCGCAAGGCTAACTCACTCACTCACTCACTCACTGACATTAATGTTTGCCCACTTCCAGGTGAGCTAGGAACTTGAAATTCGGCAGTCTGATAGCTTTTAGGCTGCAACCCAAGGAAAAATTCCAAAAAGTTGAAATTTTTCATATTTAGCCCCCCTTCCGCCCAATCAAAGAAATTTCGTGTTAGACCCTTCCAGATGAGCTAGGAACTTGAAATTCGGCAACCTGATATATATGAGGCTGTAACCCAAGGAAAAATTCCAAAAAGTTAATTTTTTTTGTATTTAGCCCCCCACGGAAACAAAATATCGCACTCAAATTTCGGGTCAGACCCTTCAGTTCCAGATGAGCTAGGAACTTGAAATTCGGTAATCTGATAGCTATTCCGCTGTAACACCAGGAAAAAATGCAAATAGCTGAATCATTTCCTATTTGGCCCCCCTCCACCCAATCAAAGTTTCGGACTAAAATTTCGGGGTAGATCCTTCCAGATGAGCTAGGAACTTGAAATTCAGCATTCTGATAGTTATTAGGCTGTAACCCCTGGAAAAAATCCGAAAAGCTAAAATTTTTAATAATTAACCCCCTCCCACCGAATCAATATATAGGACGGTGCAGGCTTTCGTTTCGAGCTCTCTTGTGGCCGAACGGTAATTGCTATCAATGAACGGATTGCACTTTCGTCTCCTAAAATTAAGAGATCTACAACTTTGGTCTTATGACTTTTTGTCGTATCTCGACCCCTTCTACCTTAGATTGAGCTTCATTTTCCCGGTTTCGCAAAATTTTGTTAAATTTCCATAAATTATTTTCTGATTCACACACTCGTATGATAGATAGATGAACGAAATTCAGCACGCTCCTTGGCAACGGCATTGGCCATATGTAGACCGACTTTCGTTATTCTAGCTGCCTTGCAAGTATGGGAAAACGGAGGGTACATGTGGAAACACTACTGAAATTTCGGCCTAATTGATGATTCTTAAGCAATTTATGGCGAAACCCGTTGAGATACGGTAAAACCTCAAATAACCGAAATTATAGGCCGTTTCATCGTCAACGTGCCTGCAAAGGTTCAAGGCTGTAGCTGTCTGCCAAGTTGGAAAAATTATTTTTCAATTTGTGAAAAGTGGGCGAAATTTGACATGGATCGAAACGTTCACCTCCTCTATGGCATAAATATGCGGGGTAGGAGAAAGCGCCAAAGACAGTAATGTAGACCACTAAAAGGGCCGCCTAACGCCGCAAACCGTACCGCGATACGATGCACCGTTTGCTCGCAATCAATTTCCAAACGAAAGCCTGCACTATTCAGCGTGCACATTGCCTGACTATCTTATCTTATTATATTATATATATATAAAGCCGCAAGGCTAACTCACTCACTCACTCACTCACTGACATTAATGTTTGCCCACTTCCAGGTGAGCTAGGAACTTGAAATTCGGCAGTCTGATAGCTTTTAGGCTGCAACCCAAGGAAAAATTCCAAAAAGTTGAAATTTTTCATATTTAGCCCCCCTTCCGCCCAATCAAAGAAATTTCGTGTTAGACCCTTCCAGATGAGCTAGGAACTTGAAATTCGGCAACCTGATATATATGAGGCTGTAACCCAAGGAAAAATTCCAAAAAGTTAATTTTTTTTGTATTTAGCCCCCCACGGAAACAAAATATCGCACTCAAATTTCGGGTCAGACCCTTCAGTTCCAGATGAGCTAGGAACTTGAAATTCGGTAATCTGATAGCTATTCCGCTGTAACACCAGGAAAAAATGCAAATAGCTGAATCATTTCCTATTTGGCCCCCCTCCACCCAATCAAAGTTTCGGACTAAAATTTCGGGGTAGATCCTTCCAGATGAGCTAGGAACTTGAAATTCAGCATTCTGATAGTTATTAGGCTGTAACCCCTGGAAAAAATCCGAAAAGCTAAAATTTTTAATAATTAACCCCCTCCCACCGAATCAATATATAGGACGGTGCAGGCTTTCGTTTCGAGCTCTCTTGTGGCCGAACGGTAATTGCTATCAATGAACGGATTGCACTTTCGTCTCCTAAAATTAAGAGATCTACAACTTTGGTCTTATGACTTTTTGTCGTATCTCGACCCCTTCTACCTTAGATTGAGCTTCATTTTCCCGGTTTCGCAAAATTTTGTTAAATTTCCATAAATTATTTTCTGATTCACACACTCGTATGATAGATAGATGAACGAAATTCAGCACGCTCCTTGGCAACGGCATTGGCCATATGTAGACCGACTTTCGTTATTCTAGCTGCCTTGCAAGTATGGGAAAACGGAGGGTACATGTGGAAACACTACTGAAATTTCGGCCTAATTGATGATTCTTAAGCAATTTATGGCGAAACCCGTTGAGATACGGTAAAACCTCAAATAACCGAAATTATAGGCCGTTTCATCGTCAACGTGCCTGCAAAGGTTCAAGGCTGTAGCTGTCTGCCAAGTTGGAAAAATTATTTTTCAATTTGTGAAAAGTGGGCGAAATTTGACATGGATCGAAACGTTCACCTCCTCTATGGCATAAATATGCGGGGTAGGAGAAAGCGCCAAAGACAGTAATGTAGACCACTAAAAGGGCCGCCTAACGCCGCAAACCGTACCGCGATACGATGCACCGTTTGCTCGCAATCAATTTCCAAACGAAAGCCTGCACTATTCAGCGTGCACATTGCCTGACTATCTTATCTTATTATATTATTATATATATATAAAGCCGCAAGGCTAACTCACTCACTCACTCACTCACTGACATTAATGTTTGCCCACTTCCAGGTGAGCTAGGAACTTGAAATTCGGCAGTCTGATAGCTTTTAGGCTGCAACCCAAGGAAAAATTCCAAAAAGTTGAAATTTTTCATATTTAGCCCCCCTTCCGCCCAATCAAAGAAATTTCGTGTTAGACCCTTCCAGATGAGCTAGGAACTTGAAATTCGGCAACCTGATATATATGAGGCTGTAACCCAAGGAAAAATTCCAAAAAGTTAATTTTTTTTGTATTTAGCCCCCCACGGAAACAAAATATCGCACTCAAATTTCGGGTCAGACCCTTCAGTTCCAGATGAGCTAGGAACTTGAAATTCGGTAATCTGATAGCTATTCCGCTGTAACACCAGGAAAAAATGCAAATAGCTGAATCATTTCCTATTTGGCCCCCCTCCACCCAATCAAAGTTTCGGACTAAAATTTCGGGGTAGATCCTTCCAGATGAGCTAGGAACTTGAAATTCAGCATTCTGATAGTTATTAGGCTGTAACCCCTGGAAAAAATCCGAAAAGCTAAAATTTTTAATAATTAACCCCCTCCCACCGAATCAATATATAGGACGGTGCAGGCTTTCGTTTCGAGCTCTCTTGTGGCCGAACGGTAATTGCTATCAATGAACGGATTGCACTTTCGTCTCCTAAAATTAAGAGATCTACAACTTTGGTCTTATGACTTTTTGTCGTATCTCGACCCCTTCTACCTTAGATTGAGCTTCATTTTCCCGGTTTCGCAAAATTTTGTTAAATTTCCATAAATTATTTTCTGATTCACACACTCGTATGATAGATAGATGAACGAAATTCAGCACGCTCCTTGGCAACGGCATTGGCCATATGTAGACCGACTTTCGTTATTCTAGCTGCCTTGCAAGTATGGGAAAACGGAGGGTACATGTGGAAACACTACTGAAATTTCGGCCTAATTGATGATTCTTAAGCAATTTATGGCGAAACCCGTTGAGATACGGTAAAACCTCAAATAACCGAAATTATAGGCCGTTTCATCGTCAACGTGCCTGCAAAGGTTCAAGGCTGTAGCTGTCTGCCAAGTTGGAAAAATTATTTTTCAATTTGTGAAAAGTGGGCGAAATTTGACATGGATCGAAACGTTCACCTCCTCTATGGCATAAATATGCGGGGTAGGAGAAAGCGCCAAAGACAGTAATGTAGACCACTAAAAGGGCCGCCTAACGCCGCAAACCGTACCGCGATACGATGCACCGTTTGCTCGCAATCAATTTCCAAACGAAAGCCTGCACTATTCAGCGTGCACATTGCCTGACTATCTTATCTTATTATATTATATATATATAAAGCCGCAAGGCTAACTCACTCACTCACTCACTCACTGACATTAATGTTTGCCCACTTCCAGGTGAGCTAGGAACTTGAAATTCGGCAGTCTGATAGCTTTTAGGCTGCAACCCAAGGAAAAATTCCAAAAAGTTGAAATTTTTCATATTTAGCCCCCCTTCCGCCCAATCAAAGAAATTTCGTGTTAGACCCTTCCAGATGAGCTAGGAACTTGAAATTCGGCAACCTGATATATATGAGGCTGTAACCCAAGGAAAAATTCCAAAAAGTTAATTTTTTTTGTATTTAGCCCCCCACGGAAACAAAATATCGCACTCAAATTTCGGGTCAGACCCTTCAGTTCCAGATGAGCTAGGAACTTGAAATTCGGTAATCTGATAGCTATTCCGCTGTAACACCAGGAAAAAATGCAAATAGCTGAATCATTTCCTATTTGGCCCCCCTCCACCCAATCAAAGTTTCGGACTAAAATTTCGGGGTAGATCCTTCCAGATGAGCTAGGAACTTGAAATTCAGCATTCTGATAGTTATTAGGCTGTAACCCCTGGAAAAAATCCGAAAAGCTAAAATTTTTAATAATTAACCCCCTCCCACCGAATCAATATATAGGACGGTGCAGGCTTTCGTTTCGAGCTCTCTTGTGGCCGAACGGTAATTGCTATCAATGAACGGATTGCACTTTCGTCCCCTAAAATTAAGAGATCTACAACTTTGGTCTTATGACTTTTTGTCGTATCTCGACCCCTTCTACCTTAGATTGAGCTTCATTTTCCCGGTTTCGCAAAATTTTGTTAAATTTCCATAAATTATTTTCTGATTCACACACTCGTATGATAGATAGATGAACGAAATTCAGCACGCTCCTTGGCAACGGCATTGGCCATATGTAGACCGACTTTCGTTATTCTAGCTGCCTTGCAAGTATGGGAAAACGGAGGGTACATGTGGAAACACTACTGAAATTTCGGCCTAATTGATGATTCTTAAGCAATTTATGGCGAAACCCGTTGCGATACGGCAAAACCTCAAATAACCAAAATTATAGGTCGTTTCATCATCAACCTGCCTGCAAAGTTTCAAGACTGTAGCTGTCTGCCAAGTTGGCAAAATTTTTTTCAACTGTTGCTAAGCGGACGAAATTTGATATGGATCGAAACGTTCACCCCTTTATATGGTATAAATTGGCGAGATACGAGAGAATGCCCCACACAGTACTGTCGGCGACTAAATGGGACGTCCGATGGTGAAAACCTTACCTCGATACGACTTACCGTTTGGACGCAATGAATTTCCAAATGGAAGTCTGCACTATTTAGCGTGCACATTGCCCGGCTCTATCTTATCTTATATATATAAAGCTAGAAGGCTAACTGACTCACTCACTCACTCACTCACTCACTCACTCACTCACTGACATTAATGTTTGCCCACTTCCAAGTGAGCTAGGAACTTGAAATTCGGCAGTCTGATAGCTTTTAGGCTGCAACCCAAGGAAAAATTCCAAAAAGTTGAATTTTTTAATATTTAGCCCCCCTTCCGCCCAATCAAAGAAATTTCGTGTTAGACCCTTCCAGATGAGCTAGGAACTTGAAATTCGGCAACCTGATGTATATGAGGCTGTAAACCAAGGAAAAATTCCATACAGTTAAATTTTTTTGTATTAACCCCCCCCCCACGGAATCAAAATATCGGACTCAAATTTCGGGTCAGACCCTTCAGTTCCAGACGAGCTAGGAACTTGAAATTCGGTAATCTGATAGCTATTCGGCTGTAACACCAGGAAAAAATGCAAAAAGCTGAATCTTTTCCTATTTAGCCCAACTCCACCCAATCAAAGTATCGGACTAAAATTTCGGGGTATATCCTTCCAGATGAGCTAGGAACATGAAATTCAGCAATCTGATAGTTATTAGGCTGTAACCCCTGGAAAAAATCCGAAAAGCTAAAATTTTTAATAATTAACCCCCTCCCACCGATTCAATATATAGGACGGTGCAGACTTTCGTTTCGAGCTATTTTTTGGCCGAACGGTAATTGCTATCAATGAACGGATTGCACTTTCGTGCCCTAAAATTAAGAGATCTACAACTTTGGTCCTATGACTTTTTGTCGTATCTCGACCACTTCTACCTTAGATTGAGCTTCATTTTCCCGGTTTTGGTAATTTTTGTTAAATTTCCATAAATTATGTTACTGATTCACACACTCATAAGATGGATAGATGAACGAAATTCAGGACGCTCCTTGGCAACGTCATTGGCCATATGTAGACAGACTTTCGTCATTCTAGCTGCCTTGCAAGTACGGGAAAACGGAGGGTACATGTGGAAACACTACTGATATTTCGGCCTAATTTATGATTCTTAAGCAATTTATGGCGAAACCCGTTGAGATACGGCAAAACCTCAAATAAGCAAAATTATAGGTCGTTTTATCGTCAATCTGGCTGCAAAGTTTCAAGACTGTAGCTGTCTGCCAAGTTGGCAAATTTATTTTTCAATTTGTGACAAGTGGGCGAAATTTGACATGGATCGAAAAGTTCACCTCCTTCTATGGCAACAATATGCAGGATAGGAGAAAGCGCCTAAGACAGTAATGTAGACCACTAAGAGGGTCGTCTAACGCCGCAATCCGTACCTCGATTCGACGTACCGTTTGCTCGCAATAAATTTCCAAACGAAAGCCTGCACTATTTAGCATGCACTTTGCCTGGCTAAATGTTGACTTTTGCTGTTTTTATTTCCCTCCTTTTAAACTAAATTGTGGACGATGTGTTTCCGTGCGCAAGAAAATTAATATTTGTCGCAGTTACAACTTTGGCCTGCAACCGAGGGAGAAATTCGAAAGAGTTGCATTGTTTAACGTTTTTATCTCCAGAAATTATCGAAATCTGGAAGCAGTTTTCATGATGGTGATAACTAACGTTTCGAGGATTTTGGTGGCTAAACTGTAAGTCTTACCGCCAAATCGACCAGGCGTTCGGATCACATCATGAAGAGATCTACAACTCCGGTCCCGGGAATTTTAGTCGTATCTTGATCCCTTATGACTTGGATAGAGCTGCTTTTTCAGATTTGACGTCCATTTTTTCACATTTTCCCTAATTAATGTTACTGTTTTACACACTTATAAGACCGACAGAATCATGAAATATGGCAGGCTCGTTGGAACGTTCGTGGATCATATGTGAGCAAAATGCATGATTCTAGCACCCTGTAAAAATGCAAAACGGAAGTAATTCGTAAACACTGTACTCCTAATCAAAGGTTCTACACCAATCTTCCCCTAATTCGATGCAGATACGACAGAACATCAAAGAACGTAAAAATAGAGCGTTTCAACCACGATAAACCTACCAAGATTCAAGACTATAACTCCCATTTACGTTAGGAAAATATTTCATATCTTGTGAGAATCGTACGTAATTTGCACCACGTCCAAACGTTTAACGCAATCTTTGCTATAAATCGTGTATATACGGTACGAGAAAATATTATAGGACCAAAAATATACGCAAATAAATGGGCCGTCTGGTGGCACAATCCGTTTTCCGTAACGAAGTACCCATTCCTCACAGTAATTTCCCATAAGACCACTTGTAATATAGAGGAATCGGGGGTTTGGGGGCGCAGCCCCCAACGAGCGAAAGCGAGTTATATATATATAAAGCCGCAAGGCTAACTCACTCACTCACTCACTCACTGACATTAATGTTTGCCCACTTCCAGGTGAGCTAGGAACTTGAAATTCGGCAGTCTGATAGCTTTTAGGCTGCAACCCAAGGAAAAATTCCAAAAAGTTGAAATTTTTCATATTTAGCCCCCCTTCCGCCCAATCAAAGAAATTTCGTGTTAGACCCTTCCAGATGAGCTAGGAACTTGAAATTCGGCAACCTGATATATATGAGGCTGTAACCCAAGGAAAAATTCCAAAAAGTTAATTTTTTTTGTATTTAGCCCCCCACGGAAACAAAATATCGCACTCAAATTTCGGGTCAGACCCTTCAGTTCCAGATGAGCTAGGAACTTGAAATTCGGTAATCTGATAGCTATTCCGCTGTAACACCAGGAAAAAATGCAAATAGCTGAATCATTTCCTATTTGGCCCCCCTCCACCCAATCAAAGTTTCGGACTAAAATTTCGGGGTAGATCCTTCCAGATGAGCTAGGAACTTGAAATTCAGCATTCTGATAGTTATTAGGCTGTAACCCCTGGAAAAAATCCGAAAAGCTAAAATTTTTAATAATTAACCCCCTCCCACCGAATCAATATATAGGACGGTGCAGGCTTTCGTTTCGAGCTCTCTTGTGGCCGAACGGTAATTGCTATCAATGAACGGATTGCACTTTCGTCTCCTAAAATTAAGAGATCTACAACTTTGGTCTTATGACTTTTTGTCGTATCTCGACCCCTTCTACCTTAGATTGAGCTTCATTTTCCCGGTTTCGCAAAATTTTGTTAAATTTCCATAAATTATTTTCTGATTCACACACTCGTATGATAGATAGATGAACGAAATTCAGCACGCTCCTTGGCAACGGCATTGGCCATATGTAGACCGACTTTCGTTATTCTAGCTGCCTTGCAAGTATGGGAAAACGGAGGGTACATGTGGAAACACTACTGAAATTTCGGCCTAATTGATGATTCTTAAGCAATTTATGGCGAAACCCGTTGAGATACGGTAAAACCTCAAATAACCGAAATTATAGGCCGTTTCATCGTCAACGTGCCTGCAAAGGTTCAAGGCTGTAGCTGTCTGCCAAGTTGGAAAAATTATTTTTCAATTTGTGAAAAGTGGGCGAAATTTGACATGGATCGAAACGTTCACCTCCTCTATGGCATAAATATGCGGGGTAGGAGAAAGCGCCAAAGACAGTAATGTAGACCACTAAAAGGGCCGCCTAACGCCGCAAACCGTACCGCGATACGATGCACCGTTTGCTCGCAATCAATTTCCAAACGAAAGCCTGCACTATTCAGCGTGCACATTGCCTGACTATCTTATCTTATTATATTATATATATATAAAGCCGCAAGGCTAACTCACTCACTCACTCACTCACTGACATTAATGTTTGCCCACTTCCAGGTGAGCTAGGAACTTGAAATTCGGCAGTCTGATAGCTTTTAGGCTGCAACCCAAGGAAAAATTCCAAAAAGTTGAAATTTTTCATATTTAGCCCCCCTTCCGCCCAATCAAAGAAATTTCGTGTTAGACCCTTCCAGATGAGCTAGGAACTTGAAATTCGGCAACCTGATATATATGAGGCTGTAACCCAAGGAAAAATTCCAAAAAGTTAATTTTTTTTGTATTTAGCCCCCCACGGAAACAAAATATCGCACTCAAATTTCGGGTCAGACCCTTCAGTTCCAGATGAGCTAGGAACTTGAAATTCGGTAATCTGATAGCTATTCCGCTGTAACACCAGGAAAAAATGCAAATAGCTGAATCATTTCCTATTTGGCCCCCCTCCACCCAATCAAAGTTTCGGACTAAAATTTCGGGGTAGATCCTTCCAGATGAGCTAGGAACTTGAAATTCAGCATTCTGATAGTTATTAGGCTGTAACCCCTGGAAAAAATCCGAAAAGCTAAAATTTTTAATAATTAACCCCCTCCCACCGAATCAATATATAGGACGGTGCAGGCTTTCGTTTCGAGCTCTCTTGTGGCCGAACGGTAATTGCTATCAATGAACGGATTGCACTTTCGTCCCCTAAAATTAAGAGATCTACAACTTTGGTCTTATGACTTTTTGTCGTATCTCGACCCCTTCTACCTTAGATTGAGCTTCATTTTCCCGGTTTCGCAAAATTTTGTTAAATTTCCATAAATTATTTTCTGATTCACACACTCGTATGATAGATAGATGAACGAAATTCAGCACGCTCCTTGGCAACGGCATTGGCCATATGTAGACCGACTTTCGTTATTCTAGCTGCCTTGCAAGTATGGGAAAACGGAGGGTACATGTGGAAACACTACTGAAATTTCGGCCTAATTGATGATTCTTAAGCAATTTATGGCGAAACCCGTTGCGATACGGCAAAACCTCAAATAACCAAAATTATAGGTCGTTTCATCATCAACCTGCCTGCAAAGTTTCAAGACTGTAGCTGTCTGCCAAGTTGGCAAAATTTTTTTCAACTGTTGCTAAGCGGACGAAATTTGATATGGATCGAAACGTTCACCCCTTTATATGGTATAAATTGGCGAGATACGAGAGAATGCCCCACACAGTACTGTCGGCGACTAAATGGGACGTCCGATGGTGAAAACCTTACCTCGATACGACTTACCGTTTGGACGCAATGAATTTCCAAATGGAAGTCTGCACTATTTAGCGTGCACATTGCCCGGCTCTATCTTATCTTATATATATAAAGCTAGAAGGCTAACTGACTCACTCACTCACTCACTCACTCACTCACTCACTCACTGACATTAATGTTTGCCCACTTCCAAGTGAGCTAGGAACTTGAAATTCGGCAGTCTGATAGCTTTTAGGCTGCAACCCAAGGAAAAATTCCAAAAAGTTGAATTTTTTAATATTTAGCCCCCCTTCCGCCCAATCAAAGAAATTTCGTGTTAGACCCTTCCAGATGAGCTAGGAACTTGAAATTCGGCAACCTGATGTATATGAGGCTGTAAACCAAGGAAAAATTCCATACAGTTAAATTTTTTTGTATTAACCCCCCCCCACGGAATCAAAATATCGGACTCAAATTTCGGGTCAGACCCTTCAGTTCCAGACGAGCTAGGAACTTGAAATTCGGTAATCTGATAGCTATTCGGCTGTAACACCAGGAAAAAATGCAAAAAGCTGAATCTTTTCCTATTTAGCCCAACTCCACCCAATCAAAGTATCGGACTAAAATTTCGGGGTATATCCTTCCAGATGAGCTAGGAACATGAAATTCAGCAATCTGATAGTTATTAGGCTGTAACCCCTGGAAAAAATCCGAAAAGCTAAAATTTTTAATAATTAACCCCCTCCCACCGATTCAATATATAGGACGGTGCAGACTTTCGTTTCGAGCTATTTTTTGGCCGAACGGTAATTGCTATCAATGAACGGATTGCACTTTCGTGCCCTAAAATTAAGAGATCTACAACTTTGGTCCTATGACTTTTTGTCGTATCTCGACCACTTCTACCTTAGATTGAGCTTCATTTTCCCGGTTTTGGTAATTTTTGTTAAATTTCCATAAATTATGTTACTGATTCACACACTCATAAGATGGATAGATGAACGAAATTCAGGACGCTCCTTGGCAACGTCATTGGCCATATGTAGACAGACTTTCGTCATTCTAGCTGCCTTGCAAGTACGGGAAAACGGAGGGTACATGTGGAAACACTACTGATATTTCGGCCTAATTTATGATTCTTAAGCAATTTATGGCGAAACCCGTTGAGATACGGCAAAACCTCAAATAAGCAAAATTATAGGTCGTTTTATCGTCAATCTGGCTGCAAAGTTTCAAGACTGTAGCTGTCTGCCAAGTTGGCAAATTTATTTTTCAATTTGTGACAAGTGGGCGAAATTTGACATGGATCGAAAAGTTCACCTCCTTCTATGGCAACAATATGCAGGATAGGAGAAAGCGCCTAAGACAGTAATGTAGACCACTAAGAGGGTCGTCTAACGCCGCAATCCGTACCTCGATTCGACGTACCGTTTGCTCGCAATAAATTTCCAAACGAAAGCCTGCACTATTTAGCATGCACTTTGCCTGGCTAAATGTTGACTTTTGCTGTTTTTATTTCCCTCCTTTTAAACTAAATTGTGGACGATGTGTTTCCGTGCGCAAGAAAATTAATATTTGTCGCAGTTACAACTTTGGCCTGCAACCGAGGGAGAAATTCGAAAGAGTTGCATTGTTTAACGTTTTTATCTCCAGAAATTATCGAAATCTGGAAGCAGTTTTCATGATGGTGATAACTAACGTTTCGAGGATTTTGGTGGCTAAACTGTAAGTCTTACCGCCAAATCGACCAGGCGTTCGGATCACATCATGAAGAGATCTACAACTCCGGTCCCGGGAATTTTAGTCGTATCTTGATCCCTTATGACTTGGATAGAGCTGCTTTTTCAGATTTGACGTCCATTTTTTCACATTTTCCCTAATTAATGTTACTGTTTTACACACTTATAAGACCGACAGAATCATGAAATATGGCAGGCTCGTTGGAACGTTCGTGGATCATATGTGAGCAAAATGCATGATTCTAGCACCCTGTAAAAATGCAAAACGGAAGTAATTCGTAAACACTGTACTCCTAATCAAAGGTTCTACACCAATCTTCCCCTAATTCGATGCAGATACGACAGAACATCAAAGAACGTAAAAATAGAGCGTTTCAACCACGATAAACCTACCAAGATTCAAGACTATAACTCCCATTTACGTTAGGAAAATATTTCATATCTTGTGAGAATCGTACGTAATTTGCACCACGTCCAAACGTTTAACGCAATCTTTGCTATAAATCGTGTATATACGGTACGAGAAAATATTATAGGACCAAAAATATACGCAAATAAATGGGCCGTCTGGTGGCACAATCCGTTTTCCGTAACGAAGTACCCATTCCTCACAGTAATTTCCCATAAGACCACTTGTAATATAGAGGAATCGGGGGTTTGGGGGCGCAGCCCCCAACGAGCGAAAGCGAGTTATATATATATAAAGCCGCAAGGCTAACTCACTCACTCACTCACTCACTGACATTAATGTTTGCCCACTTCCAGGTGAGCTAGGAACTTGAAATTCGGCAGTCTGATAGCTTTTAGGCTGCAACCCAAGGAAAAATTCCAAAAAGTTGAAATTTTTCATATTTAGCCCCCCTTCCGCCCAATCAAAGAAATTTCGTGTTAGACCCTTCCAGATGAGCTAGGAACTTGAAATTCGGCAACCTGATATATATGAGGCTGTAACCCAAGGAAAAATTCCAAAAAGTTAATTTTTTTTGTATTTAGCCCCCCACGGAAACAAAATATCGCACTCAAATTTCGGGTCAGACCCTTCAGTTCCAGATGAGCTAGGAACTTGAAATTCGGTAATCTGATAGCTATTCCGCTGTAACACCAGGAAAAAATGCAAATAGCTGAATCATTTCCTATTTGGCCCCCCTCCACCCAATCAAAGTTTCGGACTAAAATTTCGGGGTAGATCCTTCCAGATGAGCTAGGAACTTGAAATTCAGCATTCTGATAGTTATTAGGCTGTAACCCCTGGAAAAAATCCGAAAAGCTAAAATTTTTAATAATTAACCCCCTCCCACCGAATCAATATATAGGACGGTGCAGGCTTTCGTTTCGAGCTCTCTTGTGGCCGAACGGTAATTGCTATCAATGAACGGATTGCACTTTCGTCTCCTAAAATTAAGAGATCTACAACTTTGGTCTTATGACTTTTTGTCGTATCTCGACCCCTTCTACCTTAGATTGAGCTTCATTTTCCCGGTTTCGCAAAATTTTGTTAAATTTCCATAAATTATTTTCTGATTCACACACTCGTATGATAGATAGATGAACGAAATTCAGCACGCTCCTTGGCAACGGCATTGGCCATATGTAGACCGACTTTCGTTATTCTAGCTGCCTTGCAAGTATGGGAAAACGGAGGGTACATGTGGAAACACTACTGAAATTTCGGCCTAATTGATGATTCTTAAGCAATTTATGGCGAAACCCGTTGAGATACGGTAAAACCTCAAATAACCGAAATTATAGGCCGTTTCATCGTCAACGTGCCTGCAAAGGTTCAAGGCTGTAGCTGTCTGCCAAGTTGGAAAAATTATTTTTCAATTTGTGAAAAGTGGGCGAAATTTGACATGGATCGAAACGTTCACCTCCTCTATGGCATAAATATGCGGGGTAGGAGAAAGCGCCAAAGACAGTAATGTAGACCACTAAAAGGGCCGCCTAACGCCGCAAACCGTACCGCGATACGATGCACCGTTTGCTCGCAATCAATTTCCAAACGAAAGCCTGCACTATTCAGCGTGCACATTGCCTGACTATCTTATCTTATTATATCCTATATATATAAAGCCACAAGGCTAACTCACTCACTCACTCACTGACATTAATGTTTGCCCACTTCCAAGTGAGGTAGGAACTTGAAATTCGGCAGTCTGATAGCTATTAGGCTGCAACCAAAGGAAAAATTCCAAAAAGTTGAATTTTTTAATATTTAGCCCCCCTTCCGCCCAATCAAAGAAATTTCGTGTTAGACCCTTCCAGATGAGCTAGGAACTTGAAATTCGGCAACCTGATGTATATGAGGCTGTAAACCAAGGAAAAATTCCAAACAGTTAAATTTTTTTGTATTTAGCCCCCCCCCCACGGAATCAAAATATCGGACTCAAATTTCGGGTCAGACCCTTCAGTTCCAGACGAGCTAGGAACTTGAAATTCGGTAATCTGATAGCTATTCGGCTGTAACACCAGGAAAAAATGCAAAAAGCTGAATCTTTTCCTATTTAGCCCAACTCCACCCAATCAAAGTATCGGACTAAAATTTCGGGGTATATCCTTCCAGATGAGCTAGGAACTTGAAATTCAGCAATCTGATAGTTATTAGGCTGTAACCCCTGGAAAAAATCCGAAAAGCTAAAATTTTTAACAATTAACCCCCTCCCACCGAATCAATATATAGGACGGTGCAGGCTTTCGTTTCGAGCTCTCTTGTGGCCGAACGGTAATTGCTATCAATGAACGGATTGCACTTTCGACTCCTAAAATTAAGCGATCTACAACTTTGGTCTTATGATTTTTTGTCGTATCTCGACCCCTTCTACCTTAGATTGAGCTTCATTTTCCCGGTTTCGCAAAATTTTGTTAAATTTCCATAAATTATTTTCTGATTCACACACTCATATGATAGATAGATGAACGAAATTCAGCACGCTCCTTGGCAACGGCATTGGCCATATGTAGACCGACTTTCGTTATTCTAGCTGCCTTGCAAGTATGGGAAAACGGAGGGTACATGTGGAAACACTACTGAAATTTCGGCCTAATTGATGATTCTTAAGCAATTTATGGCGAAACCCGTTGAGATACGGTAAAACCTCAAATAACCGAAATTATAGGCCGTTTCATCGTCAACGTGCCTGCAAAGTTTCAAGACTGTAGCTGTCTGCCAAGTTGGAAAAATTATTTTTCAATTTGTGAAAAGTGGGCGAAATTTGACATGGATCGAAACGTTCACCTCCTGTATGGCATAAATATGCGGGGTAGGAGAAGGCGCCAACGACAGTAATGTAGACCACTAAAAGGGTCGCCTAACGCCGCAAACCGTACCGCGATACGATGCACCGTTTGCTCGCAATAAATTTCCAAACGAAAGCCTGCACTATTCAGCGTGCACATTGCTTGACTATCTTATCCTATATATATAAAGCCACAAGGCTAACTCACTCACTCACTCACTGACATTAATGTTTGCCCACTTCCAAGTGAGGTAGGAACTTGAAATTCGGCAGTCTGATAGCTATTAGGCTGCAACCAAAGGAAAAATTCCAAAAAGTTGAATTTTTTAATATTTAGCCCCCCTTCCGCCCAATCAAAGAAATTTCGTGTTAGACCCTTCCAGATGAGCTAGGAACTTGAAATTCGGCAACCTGATGTATATGAGGCTGTAAACCAAGGAAAAATTCCAAACAGTTAAATTTTTTTGTATTTAGCCCCCCCCCCACGGAATCAAAATATCGGACTCAAATTTCGGGTCAGACCCTTCAGTTCCAGACGAGCTAGGAACTTGAAATTCGGTAATCTGATAGCTATTCGGCTGTAACACCAGGAAAAAATGCAAAAAGCTGAATCTTTTCCTATTTAGCCCAACTCCACCCAATCAAAGTATCGGACTAAAATTTCGGGGTATATCCTTCCAGATGAGCTAGGAACTTGAAATTCAGCAATCTGATAGTTATTAGGCTGTAACCCCTGGAAAAAATCCGAAAAGCTAAAATTTTTAACAATTAACCCCCTCCCACCGAATCAATATATAGGACGGTGCAGGCTTTCGTTTCGAGCTCTCTTGTGGCCGAACGGTAATTGCTATCAATGAACGGATTGCACTTTCGACTCCTAAAATGAAGCGATCTACAACTTTGGTCTTATGATTTTTTGTCGTATCTCGACCCCTTCTACCTTAGATTGAGCTTCATTTTCCCGGTTTCGCAAAATTTTGTTAAATTTCCATAAATTATTTTCTGATTCACACACTCATATGATAGATAGATGAACGAAATTCAGCACGCTCCTTGGCAACGGCATTGGCCATATGTAGACCGACTTTCGTTATTCTAGCTGCCTTGCAAGTATGGGAAAACGGAGGGTACATGTGGAAACACTACTGAAATTTCGGCCTAATTGATGATTCTTAAGCAATTTATGGCGAAACCCGTTGAGATACGGTAAAACCTCAAATAACCGAAATTATAGGCCGTTTCATCGTCAACGTGCCTGCAAAGTTTCAAGACTGTAGCTGTCTGCCAAGTTGGAAAAATTATTTTTCAATTTGTGAAAAGTGGGCGAAATTTGACATGGATCGAAACGTTCACCTCCTGTATGGCATAAATATGCGGGGTAGGAGAAGGCGCCAACGACAGTAATGTAGACCACTAAAAGGGTCGCCTAACGCCGCAAACCGTACCGCGATACGATGCACCGTTTGCTCGCAATAAATTTCCAAACGAAAGCCTGCACTATTCAGCGTGCACATTGCTTGACTATCTTATCCTATATATATAAAGCCACAAGGCTAACTCACTCACTCACTCACTGACATTAATGTTTGCCCACTTCCAAGTGAGGTAGGAACTTGAAATTCGGCAGTCTGATAGCTATTAGGCTGCAACCAAAGGAAAAATTCCAAAAAGTTGAATTTTTTAATATTTAGCCCCCCTTCCGCCCAATCAAAGAAATTTCGTGTTAGACCCTTCCAGATGAGCTAGGAACTTGAAATTCGGCAACCTGATGTATATGAGGCTGTAAACCAAGGAAAAATTCCAAACAGTTAAATTTTTTTGTATTTAGCCCCCCCCCCACGGAATCAAAATATCGGACTCAAATTTCGGGTCAGACCCTTCAGTTCCAGACGAGCTAGGAACTTGAAATTCGGTAATCTGATAGCTATTCGGCTGTAACACCAGGAAAAAATGCAAAAAGCTGAATCTTTTCCTATTTAGCCCAACTCCACCCAATCAAAGTATCGGACTAAAATTTCGGGGTATATCCTTCCAGATGAGCTAGGAACTTGAAATTCAGCAATCTGATAGTTATTAGGCTGTAACCCCTGGAAAAAATCCGAAAAGCTAAAATTTTTAACAATTAACCCCCTCCCACCGAATCAATATATAGGACGGTGCAGGCTTTCGTTTCGAGCTCTCTTGTGGCCGAACGGTAATTGCTATCAATGAACGGATTGCACTTTCGACTCCTAAAATGAAGCGATCTACAACTTTGGTCTTATGATTTTTTGTCGTATCTCGACCCCTTCTACCTTAGATTGAGCTTCATTTTCCCGGTTTCGCAAAATTTTGTTAAATTTCCATAAATTATTTTCTGATTCACACACTCATATGATAGATAGATGAACGAAATTCAGCACGCTCCTTGGCAACGGCATTGGCCATATGTAGACCGACTTTCGTTATTCTAGCTGCCTTGCAAGTATGGGAAAACGGAGGGTACATGTGGAAACACTACTGAAATTTCGGCCTAATTGATGATTCTTAAGCAATTTATGGCGAAACCCGTTGAGATACGGTAAAACCTCAAATAACCGAAATTATAGGCCGTTTCATCGTCAACGTGCCTGCAAAGTTTCAAGACTGTAGCTGTCTGCCAAGTTGGAAAAATTATTTTTCAATTTGTGAAAAGTGGGCGAAATTTGACATGGATCGAAACGTTCACCTCCTGTATGGCATAAATATGCGGGGTAGGAGAAGGCGCCAAAGACAGTAATGTAGACCACTAAAAGGGTCGCCTAACGCCGCAAACCGTACCGCGATACGATGCACCGTTTGCTCGCAATAAATTTCCAAACGAAAGCCTGCACTATTCAGCGTGCACATTGCTTGACTATCTTATCCTATATATATAAAGCCACAAGGCTAACTCACTCACTCACTCACTGACATTAATGTTTGCCCACTTCCAAGTGAGGTAGGAACTTGAAATTCGGCAGTCTGATAGCTATTAGGCTGCAACCAAAGGAAAAATTCCAAAAAGTTGAATTTTTTAATATTTAGCCCCCCTTCCGCCCAATCAAAGAAATTTCGTGTTAGACCCTTCCAGATGAGCTAGGAACTTGAAATTCGGCAACCTGATGTATATGAGGCTGTAAACCAAGGAAAAATTCCAAACAGTTAAATTTTTTTGTATTTAGCCCCCCCCCCACGGAATCAAAATATCGGACTCAAATTTCGGGTCAGACCCTTCAGTTCCAGACGAGCTAGGAACTTGAAATTCGGTAATCTGATAGCTATTCGGCTGTAACACCAGGAAAAAATGCAAAAAGCTGAATCTTTTCCTATTTAGCCCAACTCCACCCAATCAAAGTATCGGACTAAAATTTCGGGGTATATCCTTCCAGATGAGCTAGGAACTTGAAATTCAGCAATCTGATAGTTATTAGGCTGTAACCCATGGAAAAAATCCGAAAAGCTAAAATTTTTAACAATTAACCCCCTCCCACCGAATCAATATATAGGACGGTGCAGGCTTTCGTTTCGAGCTCTCTTGTGGCCGAACGGTAATTGCTATCAATGAACGGATTGCACTTTCGACTCCTAAAATTAAGCGATCTACAACTTTGGTCTTATGACTTTTTGTCGTATCTCGACCCCTTCTACCTTAGATTGAGCTTCATTTTCCCGGTTTCGCAAAATTTTGTTAAATTTCCATAAATTATTTTCTGATTCACACACTCATATGATAGATAGATGAACGAAATTCAGCACGCTCCTTGGCAACGGCATTGGCCATATGTAGACCGACTTTCGTTATTCTAGCTGCCTTGCAAGTATGGGAAAACGGAGGGTACATGTGGAAACACTACTGAAATTTCGGCCTAATTGATGATTCTTAAGCAATTTATGGCGAAACCCGTTGAGATACGGTAAAACCTCAAATAACCGAAATTATAGGCCGTTTCATCGTCAACGTGCCTGCAAAGTTTCAACACTGTAGCTGTCCGCCAAGTTGGCAAATTTATTTTTCAATTTGTGACAAGTGGGCGAAATTTGACATGGATCGAAACGTTCACCTCTTTCTATGGCATAAATATGCGGGATAGGAGAAAGCGCCTAAGACAGTAATGTAGACCACTAAAAGAGTCGCCTAACGCCGCAATCCGTACCTCGATATGACGCACCGTTTGCTCGCAATAAATTTCCAAACGAAAGCCTGCACTATTTAGCGTGCACATTGCCTGGCTCTATCTTATCCTATATATATAAAGCCACAAGGCTAACTGACTGACTGACTCACTCACTCACTGACTGACATTAATGTTTGCCCACTTCCAAGTGAGGTAGGAACTTGAAATTCGGCAGTCTGATGGCTATTAGGCTGCATCCAAAGGAAAAATTCCAAAAAGTTGAATTTTTTAATATTTAGCCCCCCTTCCGCCCAATCAAAGAAATTTCGTGTTAGACCCTTCCAGATGAGCTAGGAACTTGAAATTCGGCAACCTGATGTATATGAGGCTGTAAACCAAGGAAAAATTCCAAACAGTTAAATTTTTTTGTATTTAGCCCCCCCACGGAATCAAAATATCGGACTCAAATTTCGGGTCAGACCCTTCAGTTCCAGACGAGGTAGGAACTTGAAATTCAGCAATCTGATAGTTATTAGGCTGTAACCCCTGGAAAAAATCCGAAAAGCTAAAATTTTTAATAATTAACCCCCTCCCACCGATTCAATATATAGGACGGTGCAGACTTTCGTTTCGAGCTATTTTGTGGCCGAACGGTAATTGCTATCAATGAACGGATTGCACTTTCATCCCTAAAATGAAGAGATCTACAACTTTGGTCCTATGACTTTTTGTCGTATCTCGACCCCTTCTACCTTAGATTGAGCTTCATTTTCCCGGTATCGGTCATTTTTGTTAAATTTCCATAAATGATTTTACTGATTCACACACTCATAAGATGGATAGATGAACGAAATTCAGGACGCTCCTGGACAAGACGTTCGGATCCGATCATGAAGAAATCTACAACTTCTGACCCGGGAATTTTAGTCGTATCTTGCTCCCTTATGCCTTAGATAGAGCTGCATTTTTCAGATTTAACGTCAAATTTTTACATTTTGCGCAATTTATTTTATTGTGTTACACGCTTATAAGAAAGATAGAATCATGAAATTTAGCAGGCTCACAGGAAAGTTCGTGTGTCACACGTTAGCAAAATATATTATTCTAGCAACCTGTAAAAATGGAAACACGAAAGTAAAAGGGAAACACTGTACTCCTAATCCAAGGTTCTAAACCAATCTACGGTGAAAATTTTGCAGATACGACAAAACATCAAATAACGGAAATATAGAGCGTTTCAACCACGATAAACCTATCAAGTTTCAAGACTACACCTCCCCGTTACATTAGGAAAATAATTTCTTATCTTGTGAGAATCGTACGTAATTGAAACGTTTAACGCTATCTTTTCTATAAAACGTGGATTCACGGTACGAAAAAATATTAGAGGACCAAACATGTACGCGAATATATGGGCAGTCTGGTGGCGCAATCCACGAAGTTCCGGTTCGTCACAGTAATTTTCCATGTAACCACTTGTAATGTAGAGGAATGGGGGGTTTGGGGGCGCAGCCCCCAACGAGCGAAAGCGAGTTATATATATATAAAGCCGCAAGGCTAACTCACTCACTCACTCACTCACTGACATTAATGTTTGCCCACTTCCAGGTGAGCTAGGAACTTGAAATTCGGCAGTCTGATAGCTTTTAGGCTGCAACCCAAGGAAAAATTCCAAAAAGTTGAAATTTTTCATATTTAGCCCCCCTTCCGCCCAATCAAAGAAATTTCGTGTTAGACCCTTCCAGATGAGCTAGGAACTTGAAATTCGGCAACCTGATATATATGAGGCTGTAACCCAAGGAAAAATTCCAAAAAGTTAATTTTTTTTGTATTTAGCCCCCCACGGAAACAAAATATCGCACTCAAATTTCGGGTCAGACCCTTCAGTTCCAGATGAGCTAGGAACTTGAAATTCGGTAATCTGATAGCTATTCCGCTGTAACACCAGGAAAAAATGCAAATAGCTGAATCATTTCCTATTTGGCCCCCCTCCACCCAATCAAAGTTTCGGACTAAAATTTCGGGGTAGATCCTTCCAGATGAGCTAGGAACTTGAAATTCAGCATTCTGATAGTTATTAGGCTGTAACCCCTGGAAAAAATCCGAAAAGCTAAAATTTTTAATAATTAACCCCCTCCCACCGAATCAATATATAGGACGGTGCAGGCTTTCGTTTCGAGCTCTCTTGTGGCCGAACGGTAATTGCTATCAATGAACGGATTGCACTTTCGTCTCCTAAAATTAAGAGATCTACAACTTTGGTCTTATGACTTTTTGTCGTATCTCGACCCCTTCTACCTTAGATTGAGCTTCATTTTCCCGGTTTCGCAAAATTTTGTTAAATTTCCATAAATTATTTTCTGATTCACACACTCGTATGATAGATAGATGAACGAAATTCAGCACGCTCCTTGGCAACGGCATTGGCCATATGTAGACCGACTTTCGTTATTCTAGCTGCCTTGCAAGTATGGGAAAACGGAGGGTACATGTGGAAACACTACTGAAATTTCGGCCTAATTGATGATTCTTAAGCAATTTATGGCGAAACCCGTTGAGATACGGTAAAACCTCAAATAACCGAAATTATAGGCCGTTTCATCGTCAACGTGCCTGCAAAGGTTCAAGGCTGTAGCTGTCTGCCAAGTTGGAAAAATTATTTTTCAATTTGTGAAAAGTGGGCGAAATTTGACATGGATCGAAACGTTCACCTCCTCTATGGCATAAATATGCGGGGTAGGAGAAAGCGCCAAAGACAGTAATGTAGACCACTAAAAGGGCCGCCTAACGCCGCAAACCGTACCGCGATACGATGCACCGTTTGCTCGCAATCAATTTCCAAACGAAAGCCTGCACTATTCAGCGTGCACATTGCCTGACTATCTTATCTTATTATATTATATATATATAAAGCCGCAAGGCTAACTCACTCACTCACTCACTCACTGACATTAATGTTTGCCCACTTCCAGGTGAGCTAGGAACTTGAAATTCGGCAGTCTGATAGCTTTTAGGCTGCAACCCAAGGAAAAATTCCAAAAAGTTGAAATTTTTCATATTTAGCCCCCCTTCCGCCCAATCAAAGAAATTTCGTGTTAGACCCTTCCAGATGAGCTAGGAACTTGAAATTCGGCAACCTGATATATATGAGGCTGTAACCCAAGGAAAAATTCCAAAAAGTTAATTTTTTTTGTATTTAGCCCCCCACGGAAACAAAATATCGCACTCAAATTTCGGGTCAGACCCTTCAGTTCCAGATGAGCTAGGAACTTGAAATTCGGTAATCTGATAGCTATTCCGCTGTAACACCAGGAAAAAATGCAAATAGCTGAATCATTTCCTATTTGGCCCCCCTCCACCCAATCAAAGTTTCGGACTAAAATTTCGGGGTAGATCCTTCCAGATGAGCTAGGAACTTGAAATTCAGCATTCTGATAGTTATTAGGCTGTAACCCCTGGAAAAAATCCGAAAAGCTAAAATTTTTAATAATTAACCCCCTCCCACCGAATCAATATATAGGACGGTGCAGGCTTTCGTTTCGAGCTCTCTTGTGGCCGAACGGTAATTGCTATCAATGAACGGATTGCACTTTCGTGTCCTAAAATTAAGAGATCTACAACTTTGGTCTTATGACTTTTTGTCGTATCTCGACCCCTTCTACCTTAGATTGAGCTTCATTTTCCCGGTTTCGCAAAATTTTGTTAAATTTCCATAAATTATTTTCTGATTCACACACTCGTATGATAGATAGATGAACGAAATTCAGCACGCTCCTTGGCAACGGCATTGGCCATATGTAGACCGACTTTCGTTATTCTAGCTGCCTTGCAAGTATGGGAAAACGGAGGGTACATGTGGAAACACTACTGAAATTTCGGCCTAATTGATGATTCTTAAGCAATTTATGGCGAAACCCGTTGAGATACGGTAAAACCTCAAATAACCGAAATTATAGGCCGTTTCATCGTCAACGTGCCTGCAAAGGTTCAAGGCTGTAGCTGTCTGCCAAGTTGGAAAAATTATTTTTCAATTTGTGAAAAGTGGGCGAAATTTGACATGGATCGAAACGTTCACCTCCTCTATGGCATAAATATGCGGGGTAGGAGAAAGCGCCAAAGACAGTAATGTAGACCACTAAAAGGGCCGCCTAACGCCGCAAACCGTACCGCGATACGATGCACCGTTTGCTCGCAATCAATTTCCAAACGAAAGCCTGCACTATTCAGCGTGCACATTGCCTGACTATCTTATCTTATTATATCTTATATATATAAAGCCGCAAGGCTAATTGACTGACTCACTGACTGACATTAATGTTTGCCCACTTCCAAGTGAGCTAGGAACTTGAAATTCGGCAGTCTGACAGCTTTTAGGCTGCAACCCAAGGAAAAATTGCAAAAAGTACAATTTTTTTATATTTAGCCCCCCTTCCGCCCAATCAAAGAAATTTCGTGTTAGACCCTTCCAGATGAGCTAGGAACTTGAAATTCGGCAACCTGATAGTTATTAGGCTGTAACCCCTGGAAAAAATCCGAAAAGCTAAAATGTTTAATAATTAACCCCCTCCCACCGAATCAATATATAGGACGGTGCAGACTTTCGTTTCGAGCTATTTTGTGGCCGAACGGTAATTGATATCAATGAACGGATTGCACTTTCGGCTCCTAAAATTAAGAGATCTACAACTTTGGTCCTATAACTTTTTTTCGTATCTCGACCCCTTCTACCTTAGATTGAGCTTCATTTTCCCGATTTCGCAAAATTTTGTTAAATTTTCATAAATTATTTTCTGATTCACACACTCATATGATAGATAGATGAACGAAATTCAGCACGATCCTTGGCAACGGCATTGGCCATATGTAGACCGACTTTCGTTATTCTAGCTGCCATGCAAGTATCGGAAATCGGAGGGTACATGCGGAAACACTATTGAAATTTCAGCCTGATTTATGATACTTAACCAATTTATGGTGAAGCCATTTGAGATACGGCAAAACCTCAAATAACCAAAACTATAGGTAGTTTCATCGTCGATCTGTCTGCCAAGTTTCAAGACTCTAGCTGTCTGCTAAGTTGGCGAAATTATTTTTCAGCTGGTGTTAAGCGGACGAAATTTGATATGGATCGAAACGTTCACCCCCTTCAATGGCATAAATATTCGAGATACGAGAAAATGCCTCAGACAGTACTGTAGGTGACTAAAAGACACGTCTGATGGCGCAATCCGTATCTCGATACGACTTACCGTTTGGCCGCAATAAATTTTCAAAGGAAAGTCTGCACTATTTAGCGTGCACATTGCCTGGCTCTATGCTATCTCTTCTCTTCTATTATATAAAGCCGTTCGGCTGACTCACTCACTGACATAAATGATTGACCACTTCCAGATGAGGTAGAAACGTTAAATTTGGCTAAGTTACAGCTGTTAGCGTGTAAGCTACGGAAAAGTTCCAAAAAATTCAAATTTTTAATTTTTGCCCCCCGCCCCCCAAACAAAATGGCGGCCCCCATGATCCATTGTCCCACAATATTAAAATTTGGCAAAGATGTAGTTCCTATCCTGTAACTGACATAGAATTTCCAAGAAGTTCAAACATTTATTATTTAACGCATTTGAAAATTCGAAATATAAAGCCAAATTGAATAAAGGTGCAGGCTTTCGTTTCGAGCTCTCTTGTGGCCGAACGGTAATTGCTATCAATGAACGGATTGCACTTTCGACTCCTAAAATTAAGCGATCTACAACTTTGGTCTTATGACTTTTTGTCGTATCTCGACCCCTTCTACCTTAGATTGAGCTTCATTTTCCCGGTTTCGCAAAATTTTGTTAAATTTCCATAAATTATTTTCTGATTCACACACTCATATGATAGATAGATGAACGAAATTCAGCACGCTCCTTGGCAACGGCATTGGCCATATGTAGACCGACTTTCGTTATTCTAGCTGCCTTGCAAGTATGGGAAAACGGAGGGTACATGTGGAAACACTACT